>NC_048218.1:58926750-59009102 GCF_002007445.2 Ailuropoda melanoleuca
ATATAGGTAGCAAAAGTTCTAACAAGTGCTGGCTTGTCCTTTCAAACATAGTTCAGTCATCTAAAGCCTGACTGAAAAAAAAAATAAGTATCTAATACTAAAACATGGACCACAAATGTTGCCATTTTAAAGATAAGGCTTCAGAGCTGTGAAAAGAGATACTTGTATTTTTCTATACATTGTTGAGTCACTATGTTGAAAATATAAGTTGAACAGGGGCATCTTTTTGATGATAATGATGAAACACAAAAATATTTTATTTTTCCTTTTTACTTTCACTGTCCTTTTTAAATATTTTGTTAATATGTTTTTTAATAATATATATGGTATAGTCACAGATTCTTCCATAAATTAAAAAATCATTTATCTACCTAGAAATTCTAAACATATATCTAAGAACAGATCATGTCTGTGTAGATACTCCCCCTCCTTTCCTCTTCTCCATCATCCTTCTCTTTCCTCTTCAAATCCTTCTACTTCTTTTAGTCAAAGTTGCTCTACGAACACGTATTGTTCTCTAGTCACTCAGGCTTCCTTCACTTTACTTAAGGATCCATTTAAGGATACACATGTTTATCTCTCCACCCTTGTAGGTTGGCTGAGACCCACTTGCTGACAGTAGGGATGGTACCGAGGGCTAGTTCAAAGACTGGATCTGTTACTGGTTCAGAGATGGAATGTGACCCAGTCAGAACCAGTAAAACAGAATGAGGTGGTCTAAGATTTTAATTGACTGCTGGGAAAGACAGGCTTGCTCTTCCCCCAAGGGATTCAATACATAAAGGATACAAGGTCTGGTGCTCTACAGCTATCTTATGACCATGAGAAGAGAACCTATTCAGGAATACAGTTAATAGGGAAGTAAGTAAAGTAAGGCATAGAAAAAGTAGTCAACTAATAATTGCAGCTAGCCCTTCCACTGTGTTTCTCACTTTTGTGAACCAATAAACTCCCTCATTGCTGAAGCCAGTTTAAGTCAAGTATTCTGTGTCCTGTAACCAAAAATTCCTTAATGATAAACCCACCCTATAAACAATGGCAAACAGGTAGACAGAGACTAAGTCCTATACAAGTAGGTCCCACATTTTCAAGTCCAAGAATCCCTTTGAATAACCGTTGCTCATACATCGAGAACTACCGCTGTAATCTTTTGCAGCTCAACAGCAAGTTACCAATAGAGCTATATAATAAAGAAAATAGTCCAAATCAGTATTAATGTCCCTTGGGGCCTTGACAGGCAAGCATCTTTAACCTGCTAACACATATCATTCCCCACAGGACACCCAGTAGCTATGATAAGCCCTAACCAGCACCACTTGGCAATAAGGATCAGGATGAAGAGAATGCAAAAGGTCACACTGTCTTCACCTCCCTGCTGCACACCTGATGGATTATTTGTAATAAGACACAGTTGTTCATATTTCCTTTGTGAAATAGGTACTATAAGGACTTGAACAAAAAAGAATACAATCTTTCAGTACATAATGTTTCTCATGAACTTCTCATGACTGATAAAATCCCCAAATTTTTAAGAGAAAAAACTCTCAGGGAATATTTTGTATTATCTGGTATTTTTACAACTGTCCCCTTTTTTCCCACTCTCTTTCTTCCTTTAGTTCTCTCCCTTACATCTCTTATAGTAGTTTAGCACTTTTATTTCTCTTCAACTAGAATAACAACAACAAAAATTTCATTCGAGTAATAATTAATGACTTCGTATCATTCAGTGAATCATTTCATAGTTTATTTTGGCCTTAGGATATATGCTTCAACAAATACACTTTCTTAAGTTATCCTGCACTGTTAACTTTAACTTTGGCTTAAAATGTGCTCATCTTCCCTTCCTATATTTGCATTGCTTACTCTTTCCTAGTCCAAATGCATTTTTGGAGAGGGGCCAGTGCTGACCAATCACCTTTTCCCATCCCCCATCACTCTCCTTCACATCACCCTCTGTTAGTTATTTCATAAGGGTGCAAATCCATCTTCCCCATGCAGATTATAAGATCCATAAGCAGAGAGTTTACTGTCTTGTTCTCCTCTGTATCCCCACTGTCTAGCTGTAAGAGACAATAAATATTTGTTAAGTAAATGTATAAAATCTACAAAATTAACTAATTCTCTGCACATGCACATAGATATTTCTTTCTAAAATTTTTCCAGGCTCTCAATAATTATATAAAAGGTTATTTACAGAACATTTATGTTGTATGAGGCACTAAAGGCATATATAGAAAGCACTCAACATACATTACCAACATGCATTTTTCATCCGGTCTTCACAACAACTTTGACAGGGTGGCATTATTATGTTCATAACCCATTTACAACTCAGGGAACTAAGACTCAGAGAAAATATGTTTATTAGCCAAGAATTCTCAGTTCATGTATGGCACAGCTAGGATTCAAATCCAACTCTGTCTGACATTAAAACTGGTGCTCTTTATCTCACAAACATCACCACCAATCATATCCTTTCATACCTGTCCTAGATACCCAAACAGAAGTGAGAACCTGTCCCAATGGATACCATTACCAGAGAGCGTTTCCCAAGTGCTGACTATGCACAGGGTATTATCTTTGTTAATTCTCACACCAACCCTAAGATGCAGGTCCCTTGTTTTTCATGAGAAAAATTCAGCTCAAATAGGTCAGATAGAATTTGAACCTGATCCTGTCTGAATCCTGAGACTGGACTGTTAACTATTCTGGGACAGCATTTCCCCAACCCGTGAAAGGCAGTACTACTTGCCAAGTCACAGACGACAGGAACCAACCATCTAGGCCTATGCTACAAGCCACGCGCAGCCCTACTGCATGGCCAGCGCATTCATCTTGGTCAAATGATAGATGCACTGTGTCTCTAACTGTGGAAACCAGGAATCACTCTGTTGGCTGACCACCAACGCTCTGTCAAGTAGAGGAAAAACAACCACAAGCCTAAACTTTCATTATTACAGGAGTGGTACCTCCTTCATTTATTTTATAAGCAATAAACCATGCTCGTCTGTTGTTTCAATTAGGATGTTTCAAATGAGATTGAAGATAATGCATCCCATAATTTCTCACCCTTCCCCGTTCCACAGGCTCAGGCAGAGTTGATTTCAGGGTGGAATTTGCACTCTTCTGATTGATGAGGTTAATAAAGCTCCTTTATTGTGATATAAATAGCCTTAAAAATGTCCTAGAGAGTCAATATCAGTGTTTGATGGCCTCACACAGGCAAGGTCCTTGTCTTAAGTAGCACTAAAGCTTAATGAGTTATGTTTTTGAAAGAGTTTGTCATTGAATTTGGATATTGATTTGTGAGGCTACAAGGTGGCAAGACCCACATTAGTGACACAGATGGAGCAAACTATTTAAAAACCACCCATATCTTTCGCACACCTAATAGATCAATAGTTTTAACACCCTATTGGATCATGCAGCTTTGGCGAGGGATCCGAGCATGCGTAGAATAAACCACACAGCTTTCATTCAAGCAGACCAATGACTACTGCTCTATGCACGCTAGTTGTGAAAGAGCACAAGGGACACTTCCTAGAAGGTAAGAGTGCCTAGTAGTCACACACACGCATGCGATGCACCCCCCCCAACACACAGAGGTCAATCCAGAGATAACAACAGGACACAATGTTATAACTGTAATAATGCCAAAGCCCCTTCCTTCCCCCTTGCCCCCCAATTAAACTGTGATTGTTGAATTAGAGGGTAAAGGCTACTTAATAATTTCCTGATGTAATGGGAATATCATCATCTAAAGGTTGTGGCCCTTCATAAACACAGTTGTTCCAGATCTTTGTTTCTTCTAAATCTCTGCCTTACAGTTTCAAAAGTTGCTTTAAAAATCTTACTTTGCCTTTCTCTTTCCCTGCCAATTTTCCCATTCCTGGCAGTACCATTTCTTCTCGTCTACTGTTATTGTTTTATCGATCTTTATCCATCTGTGCGTGTGTCCTGCCTCCTGTGTATATGTGTGCCTCTACACGTGCAGAAACAGAACCGGAAGATGATATACAAGTAGGGGTGTTCTGACGTTGGGCATGAGGATCATAATGTCAAAGCCGCTCACTCAGGATATCACCAAACAATTAAATTATTTAGCCTATTATATCAATTTCCCATGGTTCCTGTAATAAGTTATCACAAATTTAGTGGCTTAAAACAATTTATTTTCTCACAGTTCTGCCAGCCAGATGTCCAAAATCAAGGTGTCAGCAAAGCTCCAAAGGCCGCAGGAGAATCCTTTCCAGCTTCTTCCAACTTGCGGTGATTGCCGGCAATCACTGGTATTCTTTGGTTTCAAAGAGAGTTTTAGGTTTTACTCTAACCTCTGCTTCCTTCTTTGCATGGCCTTCTTCCCTTTGTCTCTCACTGTCTTCTCTTTGGTCTTTTACAGACACATTCCTCATTAGATTCAGGACCCTCCATAATCTAAAATAATCTCATTTGGAGATCCTTATATTAAATATATCTACAAAGACCCTTATTCCAAACAAGGTTATATTCTGAGGACTTTAGACATATCTTTGAACAGGTCACCACTGAATTCACTACAGTCATTTACAGATATTCAATTTAATTAATTTAAACATGCTAAGGGTATCTCTCTTTTTTTAACAAGCAATACACATTTTATTTGGCAATAATATATATTCTAACACTAACCACAGGTATAAAAATTTGGCTAATGACCTGGGATTTGAGAAACTATGGGCTCTAATTACTTTTCTCATACTTCTAAAGAAGTTAATATACATCTTTTAAAAATGGTCAGTCCCTGGGGTGCCTGGGCAGCGCAGTCAGTTAAAGGCGTTCAACTCTTGGTTTTGGCTCAGGTCCTGATCTCAGGGTCATGTGGCTGAGCCCCCCCACCCTGATTCTGTGCTCAGCTTAAGATTCTCTCCCTCTGTCCCTCCCCCACCCTGCTCTCTCTAAGTAAATAAATCTTTCCAAAAAATAAATGGTCAGTCTGTTGTTTTTAAGATTTCATTTATTTATTTGAGAGAGAGAGTGAGAGAAAGAGAAAGTACGAGTGGGATGAAGGACAGAGGGAGAAGGCGGCTCTTAGCTGAGCAGGGAGTCCAATGAGGGGCTCCATCCTGGGACTCCGGAATCATGACCTGAGCAGAAGGCAGATGCTTAATCAACAGACCCACCTAGGCGCCCTATATATGGCAAGTTTTAAACTGATTTTTAGCTGCCCCAGCTAATCAATTTATTTTGGAATTACTGATAAATCTTCAGAAGAATGTGATACAGGACAGAAAAATTTTGAATACTTATAAAATATTTTACATTCTACAGAGGAGACCACTGTGTTTCATGTAAAGAGGATCACTCCCATGTTAACCAAGATAATGATGCCCTTATAAAGGATAAAGAATACCCGAAAGAATGGGGAGGCATGTTTGTGTCTACAGGCAATAGATAGAAACAGATCCTCTCTGTCCTTCTCAATGAAAAATCCCGTAGGAATCAACATAGAACTGAGAAATACATTCATAGGGCAACAGCTTAGGAAAACAAAGCCTGACCACCCTAATAAAGGAACAGACATATAGAGCAGCAGTGTTTTCACATATGAAAAACCTAGGGGCTCTTGTTAGAATGCAGATTCCCGTCAGTGGTAGGCCCTGAGCATCTGTATTTCTACCAAGTCCTGATAATGACCATGGACCACACTTTGAGTACCATGGTTATAGAGGATCGAGTTATTCTAACAGGGCTGGCAAACTATCATGTCACATAGGCTAAAGATTGTAAGACTTTAAGTCATTCAGCAGACGTTCACTGGGCTCCCATTCTGTAGCAGTCATTTTTGGTAAATACAAAGATAAATTAAATATAACCCATATCCTCAGGAGTTTCTCTCTCAGCCAATTATGGATTTGTTTTTTTTCAGGTCTAACATTTGGCATCTTCCTTCCTTTTCAAAGAATACTAGGGAAATAATGGAAATAAAATATTTTATAAATAGGCATAAAAGTTAACCTACGTTGACTAATTTCATAAAAATCGATGCGATTGGTCTCTGTTCTAAAAGATACATCCCCTCAGCAGTGAGACTGCTAAAGACCATTTTCAGGGAGATAGCGTAACAACTCTTGCTCAGATTTTGGGACCAACAATCAGAACCATACCGTGGGTTCCAGGCCGGAAGAAGATGCAGCAACGAGCAGGAATGACTCACAAAGAAATAAAATATTCACAGAAGAAAGTACTTAATTTATAAAAAGATCAATAGGTTCTTTTGTTGTTGTTGTTTAATTTAATTCTATGCCTTGCTAAAGAGATATGCTAGAGAGTAATGACCCTGGCTGCTGAAGACTAAACTTACACAGTTGCCTCTTTTTTCATGTAGGTTTGGGTTAAAATTGGGGATTTCGTGGGCAGGTAGCCGCCAAGGCAATTTGTTATTTGAACGAGTCAGTTTGAATGAGAATCCACCAAAGACTATTCTGATCATAATAGTCATTTAGACGTTTGCGCTGTCAACCGAAAATATGTATTTATCATTGTGTGTGTGTGTATAATATACATTTTCAGGAGGGTCTTTAAGGTCCTGGGAAACTTGCCCTGTGAGGAATCTGCTCAGAGCCCTGCTGTGGAAGGTAGCAGTGACTTTCTCATCTTCTTCAGGGCCGAAGACTCAAAGGAAATTGCAGCATCTTCAGTTTAACCCAGTAAGTTCTCACAAAAAGTGCAACTATTTTGCTGCCACCATCACACACATGGCCTGATATCAGGGCCCAATTTTCAAAGGATAACTGTTCACATTTAAACTTATTTTGATCAGAAGCATTCAAGACCACAAAAATACTTAGTTCTGAGGTTAGACACGATCCTTCTCCAACTTGTGGACTGCGAGTTCTGAAGCCAACCCGGAGTCCTTCATCACATCAGAGAAGACGGCAAATGGCTATTTTAACTGCCGTGAGCAGATCTCATAGCATAAGGTAAAGATAGATTCCATCTTCAAAAAGTTTAATTATCTCTTCACCCTCAAAGCAGACATAATGGATGCAATATTTGGGTTTGCTATTTTCGCTGATCACATAAGCTAGCTAATGGCCAAATGTATGCTGCAGGGTTTTATGTACAGCTGTATTGCTTAAGTCATTCACTGCAACCTATGCACCTTTATATTCCCCCTTAAAGGTCAATCCAGACCAGTGTATTACAGTGCATATGAGACATATTTTTAGACTTATAATGCTTCTCATGGTTCCTATATCTGGAATAATGGGGAAGATGTAGCAAGAGACAACACTGTTTTCTGTTCTCTCACCAGCCGTGCACTGTATGACTCATTTCAGTATAGAGAGAGGAGCATTGTGCCTGCAGACAGAGTTTTCTTTGGGGTACAGTATCTTGCCCGTGGTTCTTATGGAATACATGCTCTACTTTTCACAAATAAGCAAAGAGGCACAATAAAAGAGAGATGGTTTTATCAGCCCCAAATGTCACCAAGATTTCTTCAAGTTTCTGCAAATTTACAGATACATGTGATTAAGGACATAGGAGGGGAAACGCAAAGGATCCCTGAACGCTAGGTTGGACTTTTCAGAACGAGGAATGATCTTCGATCTTTGAATTAAAGTCTTATAGCATGGTGGAACGGGTCTGTGTCGTTCTCACTCTGAACTACACTTGGTAAATTAAGATGTTTTCTTTAGTTTTTTAGAGGTTGATTCATTTCTCCTGTAGACATGGACACCGAAAAAACTTGAGGAAAAGCCAAGTGCAATCACTTGAATATACCACCAGGTGACAGTGTTTCTAAAATTAATCTCATTTGAGAGCACCCGGACCTGTTTTTGTAGACGGGACCACATTTTAACAGACAGGTGAATGAAAAATCACATGATTGTTTATAAGTAGTAAGTCAAACCACTAACTGAATTTCTTTTCCTAATTACAATTATTTAAATGTGATGAGATCACACACCCAAGTGAGAGTGAGGGAAGGTTACTCTAGTGCTGAATAGGCCAGAATGACTGGATCTTCTTAGAAAACTGGTAAGCAGTTTAAAAACCTAATTTTCAGCAATTCCTCTGAAAATCAGATCAACTAAATTAAACTAAAGAAGGTATGAAGTGTAATTCATATTTTTTACATGATGGTAACAAGACACAAAAACACTGAGACTTTAAGGCAGTAGACAGCAACAAATTTATAGCAGAATAACATTCATATAATTTTGTCCAAAAGATAGATCTTAAGTGCTTACATTAACTAATGTAGATACAATGAGTATTTGAGATTCATTTGCTGAAATGGTCATAATTTTAAGTGAAACTATAGAGGGGGAATGTTTCAACTAATCCAAATGGGAAATTCAGGTTACTGGAAAGCATAAGAATAAGAGGGAGAGGGGAAAAATGATCAGTGGTTTTCTCTGTAGGCTTGGAGTTTGATAACTAAAAGGGATTTACCTTGCCTGAATGGAATAGTCACAAAAACAAAATCCAGTGGAGCTAGATCAACTAGGAAGCTATTTTTATAATTAGGAGCACCCCACTGTGCAACTGGTTAAGACTTGATGGCTGAAGTTCCATTCATTTCTACTAAAATATATTAAATATGCTCACTGCCAAGGTGACTGAAATTCTATTTATAGCTGATTTGAAACCATATATATTTTATATTAAAATTTACATACAGTAAGTGGCAGAACTATGACATACGTGAAGACCCCCTCTTTATAAACAGAATTCTCCCTGTTACGTACCATTCAACTACTGCCTACTGTTTCTACTTATGGAAAGGTAGAACATGATGAATAGAAGGGGTTAGTTGAAGGGTGAGAAGAAATGGAGGGAGGGATGCTTCAGAACGTTGTGCATTAGTAAAGAAGGGTGAAAAAGTAATTCTAGCTGGATAAAGAAGTAGGACACTCTTAGCCTGCCATTTCACCTTCGCCTCTTCCCTTCCTCCATTTCCATTATGTCCCCCATTCTCATTAATCACTTCTACACCTTCTTATTCTCTCTAATAACATCTCCAAACCCCAAGTTAAATTACAGAACAAGGCAGGCAAAGGAATGACTCCTTAATATTGCTTATCAACCTGGTCATTCTCTTTAGAACATATATTAGTTCTCCTCACCAAAGCAAATAATGGGGGGGGGGAGGTAAAAAAATAATTTTCATTTCCTCTTAAATAAGTTTTATCATTTGTTTTTTTCTAAAGTTTTCTAGTGTGTTGGATTAAAGATGTTTATTATTGCTCTTACTATATAAACTTTTCTACTATATCTTAATTATGTCATCTTTTATACATATCAATGATTTTTCTGCCTTCTCTTTTTTTACTTGATCAAGTGTTGCATAGACTTTATTTCATTAGCCTTTTCAAAATAATTAGCTTTTGAATTTATTCACCTTCTCTATTATCCCCTTTGATTTCTTCTTCCCCATCTTATAAATAGGCTTACCTTATTTCATCCCATTTGCTTCATCTAACCTCGCAGATTGCATTTTGTCCAAACTGAAGGTCTGTGGTAACCGTGCAATGAGCAAGGCTATTGGTGTGTTTGCTCACTTCTCCTAACAGCATTTGCTCACTTTGTGTCTCTGTGTCACATCTTGGTGATTCTCACAGTATTTCAAACTTTTCATTATCATTATATTTGTTATTGTGACCTATAGTCTGTGATCTCTGATGTTACTATTCTAATTGCTTTAGTGTGCCACAGCCATGCCACGTAAGATGGCGAACATAATCCATGAGTGTGTGTATTCTGACTGCTCCAGCAACCAGCTGCTCCCCATCTCTCTCCCCCTCCTGTGGTCCCCTATTCCTGGAGATAGAACAATATTGAAATTCAGCCATTTAATAACCCTAGAATGGCCTCTCAGTGTTCAAGTGAAAGGAAGAGTCACACATCTCTACTTTAAGTCAAAGCTAGAAATGATTAAGTTTAGTGAGAAAGGTGCTTCAAAAGCTGAGATAGGTGGAAAGCTAGGCCTCTTGCATCGAAGAGTTAGCCAAGCTGTGAATGCCAAAGAAAAAGTGCTGGAAGGAAATTAAAAGTGCTACTCCAGTAAACACACAGATGATCAAAAAGTGAAACAGCCTTATTGCTGATGTGGAGAAAGTGTCAGCAGTTTGGATAGAAGATCAAATCAATGACAATATTCTCTTAAGCCAAAGCCTAATCCAGAACAAGGTCCTCACTCTCTTCAATTCTATGAAGGCTGAGAACAGTGAAGAAGCTGCAGGAGAAAAGCTGGAAGCTAGCAGAGGTGGGTTCTTGGGGTTTAAGGACAGAAGCCGACTCCATAACATAAAAGTGTGAAGGGGAAGCAGCAGGTGCTGATGCGGAACCTGCAGCACGTTCCCCCAGAAGATCCGGCTAAAATTATTAACAAACGTGGCTACACCAAACAAGACACTTCCAGTGCAGATGAAATAGCTTTCTATTGCAAGAAGATGGCACCTAGGACTTTCAGAGAGGAGAAGTCAGTGCCTGGCTTTAGGGCTTCCAAGGTCAGGCTGACTGTCTTATTAGGGACGAAGGCAGCTGGTGATGTAAAGTTGAAGCCAGTGCTCATATACCATTCCAAAAACCGTAGGGCCATTGAGAATTATGCCACATCTACTTTGCCTGCGCTCTATAAATGGAACAACAAAGCCTGGATGACAGCACATCTGTTTACAACATGGTTTACTGAATATGTTAAGCCGGCCCACTATTGAGACGTAGCGCTCAGGAAAAAAGAAAAGATTTCTTTTAAAACATTACTGCTCATTGATAATCCAAAATCCAGGAGCTCTGGCGGAGATATACAATGAGGTCAATGTTGTTTTCACCCCTGCTAACACGACATCCATTCTGTAGCCCACAGAGTGAGGAGTAATTTCAACTTTTAAGTCTCATTATTTAAGAAATACATTTTGTAAGGCTATAACTGCCATGGGTAGTGATACCTCTGATAGATCTAAGTAAAGGAAATTGAAAACCTTCTGGAAAGGATTCACCATTCTAGCTGCCATTAAGAACTTTCATGATTCATGGGAAGAGGTCAAATGATCAACATTAACAGGAGTTTGAAAGAAGTTGATTCCCCTGACGACTCTGAGGCTTCAAGATTTGAGTGCAGTAAGTAACTGCAGATGTGGTGGAAATAGCAAGAGAACTAGAATTACAGCCCAAAGAGTGACTGAATGGCTGTAATCTCATGATAAAATGTTAATGGATGAGCAGTTGCGTCTTAAAGGAAAGAAAGTGGTTTCTTGAGATGGAATCTACTTTTAGTGAAGACGCTGTGAAAACTGTTGAAATGACAACAAAGGATTTAGAATTTGACATAAACTTAGTTGATAAAGCAGTGGCTGGGCTTGAGAGGATTGACTCCAATTTCGAAAGAAGTTCCACTGTGTACAAAATGCTACCAAACAGAATCTCATGCTACAAAGACATCGTTCATGAAAGGAAGAATTAATTGATGTGGCAAACTTCATTGTTGTCTTATTTTCAGAAATTGCCACGGCCACCCCCATCTTCAGCAGCCACCACCCTGATCAGTCAGCAGCCAGCAACACGAAGGCGAGATCCTCCACCAACAAAAGGATAACTCGCTGAAAGTTCAGATGATGGTTAGCATTTTTAGCACTAAAATATTTGTAATTAAGGTATGTGTATAGTTTTAGACATAATGCTATTGCATACTTAATAAATTACAGTATACTATAACCATAACTTTTAAATACAATGGGAAACAAAAAAATCCTCTGATTTGCTTTATTGTGACATTTGCTTTATTGCTAACATTCTTCTATGCTACATATCCCTGTACTCTCTTTTTTCCAAAACCCCTATTAGGCCTACTTTGGAATTCTCATTCTGTATGAGTCCGGGTTCTTCAGAGAACCAGAGTGAAATATCTATATTTATCTCTCTATATTGGCCTTTCAATTATTTGGATGATAGCATTCAGATCATCCTCTAGTCTTCTCCAGGTAAATAGCTCCAGTCCTTAAAAAATAAAATCTCATATGCCAACTGTCTTTCAAAAAAAGTGCCATATGGCCAATTGTGAATGAATCTTTGTCACTGAAATAGCAAACAGCAAAATAGTTTCTGCTTTTTATTCTGTATTCCAGGACCATTCATTACATATCTCTGTTCTAAAATATACAAAATTATAATGTGATTCTTGATTTGTATTTCTCCATCTACCATAAGGCTGGTGGTCTTAAGAGTAGGAGTTGTACTTAGAATATAACTGGTCCCTAATATAAGCTGGTTGCTTTGAATTTACAAATTTAAGACAATTTAATATTACCAGACCATGAAGCATCTCTTTTTCAGTGGGCTTGGCACTGAACAACGTGCATAGGCAAAATAGGTGAGACATGACTTAATAGCCGCTATTATTTGTAGAAACAAAAGAAGCCTTAGAGATCTTAGCTGACAAAGAGCCCAATATAAGTTAATAGTATGTTGTTCCCTTTTAGACAAAATGCCTCCTTGAGTGCAGAGAGAAAGTCTTATTTTTCTTTCCATCACCAGTACTAGCACATCAATTGGAATAGTAACTATGTGTTGTACCAGTGAATGGCAACACTAACAAAAGAGGAGATGTTGACATGATAGTGTATATTTCAAAAGGGAAATACAATCTGACAAGGGTAATGAAAGAAATTCTTAGATACCTAAAGAGTTGTCAGATAGAAGATGGATTAAGACTTTTCTGTGTGATTCAAGTGAACAGAATTATATCTATTTGATAAAAGTTACAGGCAAATCAATTTGGGCCTAAAAGAAGACATTTATGACAATTTTAACCATATAAAAATAGAATGCCTCGTTATTGTGGTATGAGGAGGCTGAAACACAACTTATTAGAAGTATTGTTGAAGGAATTAATATGAATCATAAAAAAAAATGAGCAAGATGAAAACTGTCGAATTAGTATCTCATGGTTAGGGTACAGGTGGATCATAATTCCCCTTAATCCTAATGTAACCTAAGGGTCTCTTTATTTTTGGTATAACTTTGTCAGACTATTGATTTGAACTGAAATTGTAGTCCACCTGACAGCAAAGTTTTTTTCCCCCCCCACATATCTAAATGTTCAACTTGGCACGTAGTCTTATTTTCTGAGATTTGTATCATTATTCCAAAATCTTGAAAACTTCTAAAATTCCAGGTCTGCTCTTTAGCATGTTACATGTTCATCCACATTCCTGTTACATGCCCAATCTCTGTGCTTTATCTTCTCATAGAACCCATTAAAAGAAATTTTGATCCTTACCTTAAGAAATTCCCTCTAGGTTAACTCAGTTTTTAAAAATTCTACTCATTTTTCTCCATTCTGTCATAATGGTATCAGGGCATATATTCTCTCATGGTTTGCTAACATTCATCTATGCTACGTATTCTCCAGTCTTCTAATAAACAGTTTTGTAAGATGGTCAGAAAAGCAGTCTGACATCACCTGATTTTCAGTGACCCCATCGCAGCTCAGACTAAATACCATTTTCTTTTCTCACAATTAAGTTAGTAATTTGCTTGGAATATTTTTAAAGAATTGGTAACAGGTCCTACATTATATGGTTGGAGACATTTATTCCTCACTCTTTAAAAAAAAGAGTTTTTCCTCTCTCTGGTCTTCTGGTCCATTATCTTTGATTTTTCAAAAATCCCAAATCAGTTTTATTGATTTTATCAGCAGGTACTGGAGCATATTTCATCTGATCAAGGACAATGGAACTCACTTAAGTTAGTTAGATGCTTTCCGTATTTCTGCATGTTTTGAGCTTCATCTTTTCCAGTTTAAAAATCTTTCTTCAGGGGCGCCTGGGTGGCGCAGTCCCTAAGCGTCTGCCTTCAGCTCAGGGCGTGATCCTGGTGTTCCGGGATCGAGCCCCACATCAGGCTCCTCCGCTGGGAGCCTGCTTCTTCCTCTCCACTCCGCCTGCTTGTGTTNGGGAGCCTGCTTCTTCCTCTCCACTCCGCCTGCTTGTGTTCCCTCTCTCTCTGGCTGTCTCTGTCAAATGAATAAATAAAATCTTTAAAAAAAATCTTTCTTCATTACCTAAATGACAATTTCAAAATTGGAAAAGAGTGGTTCTGTTCTTTCCCTTTTATCTGAACCTAGCTCTTCTTTATTCTTCCCCTTAATTTGAATGAAACTAATATATAATATTTTGTCCTTACACATTTCACCTAATGCTAAGATTTCCAAACACTCTTCTTGGAGGTTTGTGGCATTTTTTTAAAGCATTTTCCCTTTATCATATCCTAAACCTTGATCTTTTTTTTTCTACAAAAATGTATGCTTCTTCTGTTCATGACGAATGGTGTGCAGTTTGCATGTGTACCCTCAGAACTAAACAAGAACATCAACTACAAATAAGGAATTGTGTATGATTCATTGATTATTTACTCACACAAACTGACCATTTAGCCAATATCCTATTATATGGAACAGAGAGTTACTTTGTAGACCCGGATGAATGCTTAGAAAATGTCACATAGTTAGTTCCTGCTCACCTTCTCTGGTTTATGATTATTAGGAAGACCTCAAGTTAGTCCAGTGAGGAGAAATGCAAGAAATTTACATTGTTCTCCTATATTTTGAAGCAAAAACCTTATATGTTGCTACAACATAAAGGACTTTGGTCATTTTGCCTTTGTAGTTATACCCAATTCCAAATAAAAGAAGTTGTTTGGAGCACAAACCAGTGTTCGAGCGGTAGATATGGAGCCCCTAATAAGTCAAGGCAGTTTCTAGCTGTGTGGGAAATTCATGGATATATAAGTCCTAGTGAGTTAATGACACCAGAAGATAATGACAAGCCATCCAACATCTTTGTTCCATTTAATCTCAGGGACTGAATTTACTTGCCTTTAAAAATGCATCTGTCAGAGTAATTTAACATGCGACTGGTAAACAGAAAGAGGTCTATTCCAGACTCAGAAAAAATGAGTAACTGATATTGAACAATAGTCCCCAGTATGTTTCAAAAGAATGGCAGTAGTTTGCAGTAGTATGTGCATATAGCAAACTACTGATTTTGGACAACAGCACCTACTTTCCGCTATCCGCAATCACAGACGTCAATAGAGAAAATGGCACAGGCTATGAAAAGACTAATTATAATAGGGGCCCACTGCTATGCTAAGGCACAGTCACAGAGCAACTGATTGCATAAGATCATCTATTCAGCCCCTAATGATCTGTTGTTAGTGCTCTGTTCAACCTTCCCCTAGGCACCAATTATGCTTACACTTAGCAGTTTGGGTACATATTTACTTCTCTGGAGAGTGGGTTTATGTGCAGAATTGTGGTGAATGGATCACAATATGGCCCTCACGCCCTCCAAGTGCAGCCTCCAGGAGAACCTGCAGTATAGCTCGAATTGTGCTGGAAGAAAGAGAAAGGACAGAGGAAGAGAAAACAGTATGGCGAAGGGGACTGGAGGGCAGGGTGGGGTAGGAGAGGAGGTTGTGCACTGTCTTCGCTGCCCCTAACAGGAAATTACAACAAATCCAGAAGGCTTGGCCTCTGACTAAAGAAGCATTTGTTCCCGACCATTAAACCTGGCTTGCTCACCAGAAGGATTTTACAGTCCCTTTGACCATGTTGAAAATTTGAGGATGGAGATAATCTCTTTCACTCCTGTTTTTTGTTGGTCTGCAAAACTGTTTGAGAGGTTGAACCTTGGGCATTTGTCAGTGAGGTCTAATGCACATTTTGCTCTCTTTCAATGGGTATTCAGCAGACTTCAGATCTATAAAAATTCGACTTAGTCGTTGCCTATTTTCTCATCTATGGGGGCTGGGCAGCTCAGCGTTATCTGAGAGGTGCCAGCTGTTGCTATTACAGACAGCATTCAATGGTTCATTTATCTGAATATGTACTGTTACTCTGCAAGATCTCAGGGAAGGAGACTGGTGGGATGGTGATGCACTTCTTTTTTGATGGAACTCTTGAATAAATATCATTTTTTAAAAGGGGGGGGCTCTGAGTGACTGGAAGCATTTCTTATACACATACTGACTTCAGCAGCTGTGACAAACATGAAAAAGACTTGTGTATCTACAACTCTACCAAAAATATATATATGGTTGAAACAGCAAATATATTTCTACTATAGCACTCAATATTACTCACGGCATATATGAAAAAGCAGTAATGACCTTCATTAATCTCAGTGCAATTAACATGTTCAATTATTACATGACTTATACAATGTTGAGTCGAATGTATAAAGCTGATTCAAAAGTAGATGGACTTTATTAAAACCATTTAGCGTGCTTTAATTGGTAAATTATACTCTTCTGACCTCACGAGTGTGTTAGAATTTCACACACTTGCTTTTCACAGCAGAGGCCTGAGCTTAGTCATCATTTTCAATTAAACTAACACAAGAAATCAAGGCCTGGAGGTTATTTAAGTCAACAAATTTTTTTTTTAGATTTCCGATGTATAAATAGATCTCTAACTCATAAAAAAGCTAATTATTCTCCCTTATTGTGGACTCTAGCTATTGTTTGATAATTGAGTCTAACGTCTGCACCTGTCAACTTAAATATCCTTAGACATTTAGTTTAAAGAACCTTTTGAAACAGCCTCAAGAATAAGGAGGTATGTTTTAGGAGGATTATTATGACTCTTTTTTAAGTTGCAAATGGATGCTTTAGTTGAAATTATTCAAACACCAACTACATGGTAGCAGAAAGAAAAGTGAAAATGGCCATTTCTATGACCAATAAAGAAGACTGGCCAGAGCGCCTGGGTGGCTCGGTCCATTAAGCATTCAACTCTTGGTTTTGGCTCAGGTCATGATCTCAAGGTTGTGAGATCGAGCCTGGTGTCGGGCTCTACAAGCATGGAACCTGTTTAAGGTTCTCTCTCTCTTCCTCTCTCTCTACCCCTCCCCCTACACTCTCTCTTTCTCTTTCTCTCTTAATAAAAACAAAACGAAACAAAAAAAATGGTCAAAGAAAAGCTAGAGATGGAGATGGAGAGAAAGGTGGAAGACCGCATGTGGCTGAGGGCCAAGGAAAGGAATTTGATGCTGAGTGATGCATGGTTACAGAGACCATAATGGTTAAGGATGTGATGAAAAGAGGCACATGGCTATCTACCTCAAGGGCTAGGAAATATCATAAGAGAAGGAAAAAGCAGTTTTTAATTTGACCTGAAAATGTGAGAAGCAAATTTTAAAATATAAAGAAAAATATGAGGATATATTGGTTTAATACAAACTACTAATTTGGAGAAGAGAAACTTGCTGAACAGGTAAAAATCTAAATTGCTAAATGTACTAAAGAAAAGCAATTTCACTACTTTAGCATATGTAAACTATCTTTGGCTCATAATGTATTTCCAGGTAGCGTCCTACTGGATCCTGGGTAAGGATGAGGAAAGTCATTCCATAGAATCTCGGTGGAGGCAGGGCATATAGCCATAGGCTCTATTCCATCCTTAACTAGTATAGAGCTTCTTCTTGACACAGCCCATTTTAAACCCTATTATTTCAAAAATCCTTCCTCACATTGAGCAAAGTTAGGCCCTGAGGATATTGAGCTGAAATTCAAAGTCATTGGCACCAAGAACCTTGTAATTTAATGAGGGAGACAGAAAAGTAATAGTAGAACTTATGAATGTTGCATTAGATTATGAGAGAAACATGCATATGTATAGGGTGTGACTAGGTTACAAAGGAGGGCATTTATTCATCTCAGCCTGAACTGAGGTGGAGGGGACATAGTAATGGGTTTCCTAAGGATAGTCACATGTCATTTGAGTTTTTAAGGATGTGTGGGAGTTAACCAAATATAATTATCAGGAATGGGCATTCTAAGGGAAGGCAATGATGTCTTCAGAGGTCTGGAGACCAGTGGGACATTGGTTTGACTGGGGGACCACTTAAAATTCACTGTAACTCTAAATACAGAAGTCAGTGTCCACTCCATCTTTAAATACACTTTTTTTAAAAAATACAAAAATGTCTATTAGAAAATACAAAAATGTCTATTATGCCTCTTCTGTGTATCAGTTCAGTTTCTTCCCTCAAGTTGTTCAATTAAGGTGGAGGGGAGGAACAGGAAAATCTGACTTTGCTATTGAACCACAGATTGGACACAGTATCTGCCTTAGTGCCAGGACCTGCCCATGGACACCAAACTCCAGGAACTTGAACACTACTGAGAAGGAGCAGGTCACTCAACTTCACCTGTTCTTGAAAACACAGACCAAAGAACTCTCCTCATCTCCCTACACTGCAAACTCTGCTGGCCACTTGCTTCTAGATACACGGAGAAGGCGGACTAGGTGCATGTTTCTTTTTAGATGAGGCATCCAGAACCGACACAAGACTCTAGCTGTCAGACTGCAATTTGTTGGGGAAACAAAGGATTAAGAATTTCTTATATTTTTGCTCAGTGTTTTCCTTCTTTTTAAGTTATCTGACTATTCTGGACCTGACCTCAGGTCTACCTAACTATCCCTTACCTCTAATCGAAACACAATTCTTGGACTGTTCTTCCTCACCAAGCTTGTTTATTTAGTTCCTGCCCCAGGTCAAGTCTGATATAACCTCTAGGTACAAAAGTTGTTTTAATTTTATGATGTTTTAAACATTTTTATTTTTATTTTATTTTATTTTATTTATTTATTTGACAGAGACAGCCAGGGAGAGAGGGAACACAAGCAGGGGGAGTGGGAGAGGAAGAAGCAGGCTCCCAGCGGAGGAGTCTGATGTGGGGCTCGATCCCAGAACACTGGGATCACGCCCTGAGCTGAAGGCAGATGCTTAACGACTGCACCACCCAGGCGCCCCTGTTTTAAACATTTTTAATGCCAACAGATTCTTTGGGCTTATTCTTATTTCTTAGACTTGCAATACACTCTATGATTAATAGCCAGCATCTATTGAGGGCTTTACTAGGTGGCAGATACCCTTCCAACTGCTTTGCATGCATAAACTAATTTACTCCTAATAATCACACTATAATTTATCTGTAATTGTTACCCACATTCTATGATTCAATCAATAACTTTAAAGCTTAGGAATGTGTAGAAGGTCGTAGCTAGTAAATGCAGGAGCTGGTGTATGATTCCAGGCAATCTGCCTTCAGAGTTTGCCTTTTTAGCCATGACCCTGTACTGCTCAACCACTGTGCTATATTGTGCCTCAGTTGTACTAAATTGAGTTTGTCTCACTTAGAAAAGCTATTGATTGCATCTTCCCTTAGGTCCTTTATTGTAAAAATTAATTGATCAACAAACATTGAATGAGCAACATCTATGTGCCAGGCTCCCTGTTTTGGGCATCTAGATACACAGGCAGAGAAGTCATGTGGTTGATATTCTCAAGCAGATTGAATTCTAATGGTGTAATAGAAATTACAGATCAGGGGCGCCTGGGTAGCACAGCGGTTAAGCGTCTGCCTTCGGCTCAGGGCGTGATCCTGGCGTTCTGGGATCGAGCCCCGCATCAGGCTCCTCTGCTAGGAGCCTGCTTCTTCCTCTCCCACTCCCCCTGCTTGTGTNACAGATTGAATTCTAATGGTGTAATAGAAATTACAGATCATATGAAGCAGAACCTGCAGGAGATCCAGAGATCAAGCCCAATTTACTTATTTAGCAAAACAAACAAACAAAAAAGAGACCCCAGATAAAATTCATNATTACAGATCATATGAAGCAGAACCGGCAGGAGATCCAGAGATCAAGCCCAATTTACTTATTTAGCAAAACAAACAAACAAAAAAGAGACCCCAGATAAAATTCATCATAAGTACACACACACACACACACACACACACACACACACACCCCTTACCTAAAGTTATAAACATATCAGTAGAAAAGTGTGGACTAGAATCCAGTACCTGTATTCCATCCTACTGGTTTTGTACATTATACACTAAAAAGCATGTAAACATTTCCTATATTAAAGAAGAGCTTCTGAGCATGGTTTCAGTTCTACCAATAAATGCTTGAAAAACTATTAGAAGTAAATTTGCCAAAATATTATCAGTGTTTATTTTTCTATGATATTGTGGGTAATGTTTTTTAAAATGTCTTTTTTACTTAAAAAAGGACCTACATTAAAGATATACAAATAGGAAAAAAATGTTTAAACTGAAAAAAAGAATCCTCTCAAAAAAGAATTTTTTTTAATGTTTCAAACCAGTACTTGCACTGTTCCAAAATTCCTTGGAGTTTGATTTCATGCTCTTTTCAAGTTCCTCTAAAGCTGAAACCCTTCTGTTATCTTTTGGCCACTCCAGACCATCTGAGAACACAAAGGGATTTCTTAGACTGTACCTACATGACTTAGCTAATGACTCAAATCAACTATAGGAAAATGAGAGCAATTCCATATTTAGGAGCTAATCTCTGCAGGGTTTCCCCTGAATAATGGCTGTAAACTATGCCCCATGCTATGGAGGGCTTGCTTTCTCCTAAGAAGAGATGATTTATCAAACTGTGCTATCTCCTTACTAAATTGACTAGGCAAAAGAACTCAACAAAAATGACAACAGCTTTGATGCTGGAAAGGCCACACATTTTTCCTATAATGATTCCAGTAATTAAGGGAAAAAAAATAAGATCAACCTGGAACTCTCAAATTGTCCCATTTTACTAAATGGACTACAGACTGTTATTCCAACTTTAACGCAGCAGTATGTACACAATTATTTTTTATTTTTGTATAGAATTATGGTAGTATATAAAACCAAGAGTGGATTTAATTCAAAACAATAAGAGCTTTTATAAGATGATAATCATAATGTTGCTACAAATTCATAAAAAACTATGGGTGAGGGGCGCCTGGGTGGCTCAGTCATTAAGCGTCTGCCTTCAGCTCAGGTCATATTCCCAGAGTTCTGGGATCGATCCCCGCATTGAGCTGCCTGCTTGGCGGGAGGCCTGCTTCTTCCTCTCCCACTCCCCCTGCTTGTGTTCCCTCTCTCGCTGCCTCTCTATCTGTAAAATAAATAAATAAAATCTTTAAAAAAAAAAAGAAAATTATGGGTGAGCTGTCATATTATTTGGAGGAGAATTGGCATTGGGTCCATTAGATCATCTATCTCTCAGCCTTTGCTTAAGGCTGAGAACAAGTTCCAGGGGCAAAGGGGCACTTGGCCTGGAATTTCAATCTTCATTCAAACTCATAGATTTCTTTAGGAATAGTTTTAACAATCTGCCTTTAACTAAAATCTAGTATAAATTGTAACATTTACAGAGGCTAACAACTACTCATTCATTACATTGGCTAACAAGATCTGGTAGATTGACTCTGTATATAAGAGAAAGGAAACCCAAGATAAATCTTATACAAAATTGTTGCCCAATCCTTGTTTTCAGAGAGTCAAAACCAACTAATCAACTAGAACTCTAGCAAAGTAAACATTCTAAATCTGTGTTTACTTATTCAAAAAATGGGACAAACCTACCAAAATAGCTAATACGGAATAACCTGCAATGATAACCTATAACACAAGCAGCCTAGTGGTTTTCCTGGGCTACGTACCTCATAGTGTGTTTGTGAGGATTAACAAAGTTAATGCATGTAAAGCGCTTACTTCCTGTTCTGTTACACATTTTCACAAAATAAAGCAATATGCCAAAGGAAAATCTGATTCAGAATGATGACGATGATGAGCACTGTCATGATAATTGTCAATCACAAGTATACACTGGCCTACCTTGAGGAACTACAAGACCAAAAATTCAATTATATTTGTTATGCCACTTGGTACGTTATGTACCTTGACTAATTTAGAAAGGCATTTTTAATAACAACGCTTGGAACACAAAGAGTATTCTCATAAACTTTAATTTGTCTTAAGCAACCCATTCACTGACAAAATCAGTTGCTCAAGGTTTAATACGCTCTGGTAAAACTCATTCTCCACAATTACTCAAAACGATCATTTCAAAATTCGAATGGAATCTTCTCACCCAGTGATGAAACAGTTCACAGCTTCCCATTGGTCTTAGGTTGGTGACATAAGACATCACTGGGTTTGACAAAGCCATGCTTGGTCTGGAAGCTAAGATCTTCTTGAGGTTTACCTACTGTCCCTTCTCCCTCCCATCCATACTGGGCCCCTTTCAGCTCTTGGGGCATACATTGCTCCCTCCTTCTTCAAGGCCCTGACACATATTCTTCCCCACCCCTACTCATTTTGTTTCATCCACTTAGTGCCATCCTCAAAGAGGTCTCCAAAGTAGAAGGTATATACCCTGTGGGGAATGCAAGACAGTCCCCTGGGGCCTGGAAAGGGGGAGAGGGGGAAGCTTCCATTTCTATTTATTTTTACCTAAACTTAAAGGTAAATTATGCTTTCAAATATCGAAATATCCATAGGCAGGAACATACATAGATAATTTATACATAATAAATGCATATTTGGGGGATATGATACAAAACAATTATTTGCAGGCCACTACCTCAACTCTTACCTCTTCATGTGACCTCATCACAAATATCCCAGTGGCTCAACTGTTTACCTCATTACGAATGCCTTCCTTTATCGGTCAGACTAAGACAAAAACTCCCTGTAGACTAATAGCATGACACACTTCTGTGAAGCATAGTGGTAGTTCTCATTTTATATTTATCTCTGAGACTGTTTAATTAATGTCTGTTTTCATTCACTAGACTCTAATGAGGGCAGGAACCAAGGTCCATTTCTGATCACCTTTTTTTTCTTTCATAATGCCTAGCATGTTGTCTGACTTATAGTAAGTGCCTGATAAATATTTAATGAACACAGAGGGGTAAGTGTGAGTGTGTGTGTATGGAGCATATAAATGTATACATATTTGAAATATACAGTATATGTTTGAAATATCTACCTATACACATATATTCAAAATGTCTATGTATGTGTGTATACATACATGAGTTAGTCAAAATAAAACCTCTTCTAAGGGTGAGCTTACTTTTTTTTCCTTCTCTCTTTGTAACCAATAAACCCTTTCTTCATTTCTCTAGTTCCTTTTTCCACTGATTTCAGTGGCTTATTTTTGTGTCATATGTTTATTTGCTATAGACTTGTCAGGACAAAGCTCAAATATCAGCTGGGTCCATGATGCCCACAGTAATTGCAAAACTATTTGCTGTAAAACAGATTAAGAGGCCCTACTCAGCAAGCACTGAGCCAAGCTCTTCCCTGGCCGCTTCAGGAACATGTGGCAGGGGCTCTGTAATGTGATGGATAACATATGAAATGCAGAGGGCTGCCCATATGGCGCTGCAATTTTCCTGTACAGGATGTGCTCTTCAGACTTAATAATGGTGATTTAGGACACTGGTGAAAATTCCAGTTCTCTTTAGGTCTGATTCAGAGTTCCCAGGCAGGGGGTGGCAAACCTATAATCCCACACTGCAGGAAAGAAAATGAAAGAAGGGGAAAGAGACCTCTAGGACTGACTTGTGTGAGAACTGATCAGATAGGTTTGTACTGCCACAGAAGACAACAGATATCCCTGTCTGAAAACCTAAAAGTTGAGTAAAAGAATGCATGAGGTCACATAACACCCTTCTAATTTGGTTTGGGGTTGAAGGAAGGAATGCTGGTGATCCTTATCCTTAGTTTATCTCATCTGATATATAAATATATAAAGCTGGTGGTGAGATTCATCCCCAAGATCCCGATTCTACCTTTCTGCATAACTGCTAGAGATAGTAATAATCAAAGAAATGGTAGAAGGAGAAAGGCGTCACTGAAGATTTGAAAAACTTTATGATTTATGAGGTTTTCAGTGAGAATTTTTAATTTCTTTAGGTGCTCCTATGTTCTATAATTTATTCTCTGCTGATGTCCACCTATACAGTCACCACAAAAAGAAAATATAAAGATTCTTGGTCATCAATTCAACAAAAACAATTTAGTAATTACTCTCCCAATAGGAATTACATTATGACCCAAAATATATATGGGGAAAAACATACCTCAGTGAAAGGGTGGGGGGAGGAAGGGAGAGGGAAGGAGAAAGAAGAAAATGAGCAAGGGAGAACTATTTTAAATAAAGTATATTTGGCAACATTTTGGTGACTGTATCTGAATGTGTAATGGTTGTAAGGACATACACAATGAAGTGTTCTCAAACTTCACTGCGGAAACAGAATATTTGAGAAGTTTGTTAATATGCAGATTTGAAGACTGCACCCCAGAGATTCTGATTTAGTAGGTCTTGAATGATGACAGAAATTTGTTTTTAATAAGCAGAAAGAACTGTACAGACTGTGTTTAGAAAAATTATAGCACTCTCCAACAGAACTTGCCACAGTGAGGGAAATGCTCTATATATGTGCTTTTCAATGAGATAGCCCCTAGCCACATGTGGTTGTTAAGTACTTAAAAAGTAGCTAGTATAGGTAAGGAAGTGAATTCTCAAATTTTATTTAATTTTGATTTTTTTAAGTTTAAATAGCCACACATGGCTAGGGGCTGCCATACTGGAGAGCTGAGCTTTAGAATACACAAGGAGCATCACTTTTCCTTTGCATTGTAGCCACCACAGCGAGGAAGCAAGAGATACTAGATCTCAGTAGGAATAGCATGAAATAACATTTTCTGCAGGATGCTTCCATTCAATCCACCGGTGCATATACAAGTGTGATTTTTATATTATCAGAAGAAACATTTTTATTCCTATCCTGGTCTGTAAACGGCAAGTTATGCTATATTGATAGGGTGAGCTAAATGAGCGATCTGAGGTCATCTCCATTTATTTGTACTTAAAATGAACAAGAACCGTACAGTGGGTATATTGTTGGACCCTGCAGCAATCCCATCGGTAAACTTCATGCCTATTCTGCCTCCAGCTAATCAGGTCAGGCACCTAAGCCTTGATGAGGTGTTAAAAAGGGTTACATTATGGGCTTGAGAAGCTCCATAGACCTCTCCTTCCTAAGCAAACACCAGGATTGGAGACTGCCAAGAAGTCACCATGGAACAAATGGAGATTCCAAGCTATCTCATGGATGTGTTTAGTGCCAAAAAAATATTTTAAATCAAAGAGCATCAGGGTCTAGTATTCATGCAACAAAAGAGACAATGTAGCAGATTCTCCTTCAAATATCTGTTGAATTCTTAGGCCAGACTTAGCAGGGATGTGAAGCTTTATCTTTATTGGACCTGTTCTGAAACCAGCATTTTGATAAAAAAGCTAAAAAAAGTACGTGCATGTGTGTGTGTGTGCACGAGTGTGTGCGTACACACACACACACACACACACACGGGCAAAATAGATGGAGTTTGGCAGGCGAGGGTGGGGAATAGTGGGTTTGGATGCTGGAATGAGAATGCATAATCATGTCAAAATAACTCACCCCCAAGCAGAGAATAAAACAAAAGGGAAGTAGGGCAGGGGGGAAAAAAACCAAACACATTAATGGATCTACCTCCTTTACCCCCAGAGACAAAGGTTCTTTCTGCACCATTCACATTAGCATTTTGGCATATGAAAATGAATTCTGATGCCAGTCTACAACAAATTACTGCTCTCCTAACTAAAATCTTAGACAACTTCATGTGGCTGGCAATAAGTGGTCTTAGAGAATTGTTGTCAGAGATTTGGTGATTGACAGTACACATATTTTGTGTACAAGTCGGTGTTGGCAATATTTCATGACCGTGCCATGTGGTGAAGTGGCTGGTGCCTGGGAGAACCTTTCCGAGAAAATTGGTACTGGCCAGAAAACGGGGAGAGGGATGGATTTTGTAGCCAGGGTCTCTAAATCTTTCCCCAATGAAGTCAGGATATAGTGAGGGCTCGATTGGTTCATAAATTCTTTCTTTAAGACTCTCTTTGTAATCAGAGTTGGGAAATGATTCCCTAGAATAATGTTTTAAAAAGCTATCCTCTCTATGACACACCTCAGTTTCCTTTTGTGAGGAACGCTTTGTGGGCTCAACTCCCCTGTCACAATTTTATAGATGCAAAAGTGGGTGCTCATATAATTAGGTCATATGAAAAGCCAGTGGTTCATCTGGGATTTAAATTCTAGTTTTCTGATGCTTAATCTCAGGCACATTTTATGATACGGCACAACCCCTATCTTAATACTATGTTTCTAAAGAATTAAGCCAAAGAATTTTACAGATTTCATTTAAAAAAAATAAAAAGTTTGGCATTACCTGTCTGTGTGTGTTACTTGTGCACTGACAATTCTTTTCGTCCACACAGATGTGGAGGAATGTATGTGTGTATATATACTTTCCATTCTAGAGCTTTAATTTTGCAAGTTGTAGCCTTGATAAATCTCTATAACCTACTGTTCTGGCAGCAATTCTAGGCTTTGTTCTCTCTCTTATGATGCTCTCTGCACAGATTTCATTATGGCTGCCATGGCTTGGCCGTCAGCCTACTTGTTCCCTATGCCTGGACTTCTTGTTCACTGACCCCACTGGGATCAACAGGTGATTGGAAGTTCCTGGGTCTGGAAAAAGGGAAAGAGCTTGGAGAAGAGGGAAAACAACATGAAAAGAAAAGAAAAACGACGAAGGCCACATACATGTAGTTTGCAGTTTTCAAATGCTTTCCATTTGGAAATAAGAATCATACATGCATCCCGGGGAGTCTGAATTGTCTAGACAGATTCATAGTTGAGGCTAAAGTTTGCCAGAAAAGATTATTAAGTATTACTGACTTTTGTTCTTCATTTTAACACTGTTCCCACTAAATTCTCAGCTTGAGTTGGGTCCTCTGTATCATGAATATCCTGGATATTTGTACAAATGTTGGATAATAGTGTTTTTTAACTCAACCACTCATCCTGCTTCTTGAATTCCTGTTCTATTTACTCACGCAAAATGCTGTTAACAAGCATCTGGTTTCCACTGTCAGATTTAACACACAACAATGCCCTATTAGGATGGATAGAGCAACAGACAGTGCAGTTAAATCCTTTGAAATTCTAGCCCATTCTCCTTCCCTTTCATTCTTGATTCCATCTCCTAAGAATTGTGCCAAATAGTAAAGAAAATAAGGACAAGGAAGAGGTTTTGAGGTGAAGCTCTCCATGTGGAAAAGATGTTTTTATTGTAATTAATCTTGTCTCATAGGAAATCAACATGGGGTTGTTAATTCAGCTAATAGATACAGAGTAACCTTATGTTTCAGATCTCTTCTCATCACTTCAGATATAAGCATGCACATAATCCATCCTCTGACCTGCAGCCTCCAGTTTCGTGAAGACAGGAACAGGGAGCAATAAAATTGCCATGTGTACAGTATTAGCAGAACACGCAGAACTGTCCCTAACTAGTGCTGAGGTCTCAGTGAAGGCTTCCTATAGGAAAAGAACTAATTCTATTACTTAAAAGTGGGTGGTCTTTATCAACTATTGCCTCTCTGAGCCTGACTCTTCACTTATAACTCTAAAAAATATCCCATGCAGCTCTTATATACCAGGGATGGTAGATGGCAATATTCACTGAATCTGACTTTCCCATACTGATCACTAATGCTTTGTCCAGGCATAAAGTTGGTATTTCCGAGCAGGGAAGGGTCCCAGGTTGAAATTTTGTACCCTCAGCATATAAACCAAGTCTGCCTACCTTTTGCCCTTTGGCTGGGGACGGGGACTGTTCCCCGAAGCCAGAACCTTATCTGCAGTCACCACTAAACATCTCCTTGTCCAGAATCTGGCTCCACACTGCCATTGTGACCCATCATTGCAGCTCTCTCCTCTTGTGTTAAATCAATAGTTTATGACATGTACAAGGGAAAGCTGTAAATTTAATTTTGTCCCCTGCAGTGCAATTCCTATCTTGTTTGCTGGCAACATAATGAATGTGTTTGCCCTCCAGACCCCCCACCCAGTGGAGCAATTGGAGGATAAAGAGAGAAAACAGCAAAGCACAATTAGGTAGATGGATTAAAACTGGATTAATCAGAAGCCCAAATAAAGATAGGCATATGCCTTTTGTCTTTGTGCATACGTGTGTGTGTGTGTGTGTGTGTGTGTGTGTGTGTATACCTCCCCCACCCTGGAAATCCACAAGACAGGAAATGATGATTAAAGAAAATTTGGCCTCTATCTGTGCCTTGGAAATTTAAGAGTGGTCTAGATGGGTTATTTTTAGTTATGAGGGAAACATGAGCAGAACAGGCTAGCTCCACTTGACCCTACAGGCAGGCCTCATCTGCTGTGATCCCTTTCCCCCATCTAGCTTCAATGCAGCAAAAATGCCAAGCTCCTTATCACTAGGGGCCCTGAACTGCTGATCTGTTGAATGTCTTCCCCCACTCTATGCATGATTAGCTTCCTACCACCGGTTCTCAGTTGCCTTCCCACCCCACCCAGGCTCTCCTGAGCCCCTTAGCCCTGTTGCATCATCACTAGAACCTTTATCATCTGAAGTCAACTTGTAGATAGATAGGTAGAGTTATCTTTACCTATCTACATCTATCTATGGATCCATCTATGTATGCACTTCCTTTCGTTAAAAATTTGTTTCTCCCACTATGGGGTAATTCAGTGGGGACAGAGAATTGGTTTATTTTATTCCCTATGCAGTCCCTGTGACTTCCATAATACCCATCACATGCCATCGCTCAATGACATGCTGAATCAATGAATAGATACTATACTGAGGTGACAGTTACTCAGGAAAAAAAAAATATTTCCAGCAGTTTTTGCTATTGTAACAACCCCCCCAGTGGATGCCGTCAGAACTTCCCTTTACATAGCATGGCCACCTACCAGGTCCTGTTCTAAGTTCTTTACACACTAACATATTTAATCCCTACAAAAATTTGAGGGGGCAAGCACCATTATTATCCCTATTTTTTTGAAGCAGAGAGAACACAGAGAGCTTCAGCAATTTTCCCATGTCCACAGAGTTACCAACAGGCAGAAGGAGCATTTAGGCTTATGCCAGAACGGCTCCAGAGTCTATGCTCCTGAGGACTGTATCATATCAACTCTCAACTTATATCATTATCATAATAAACTGCACAAATAAGACAACAGTAACATCAAAAGGCCCGGTGTGTGTGTGTGTGTGTGGGTGTGTGTAAAACTATGAAAGTCAATTGAAATTAGAATGGCCTCAGGACCTTATGAAGCATGTATAGCCTTTGTACCTGGTCCATATGTCTCTCTATCCATCTATCCATCCATTTGTCAAATGTCTGCTCTATGCTCACTGCTGTGTCAGTGACATAAGCAGTAACCAAGGCAGATACGGCCCCTGCTCCCATGGAGATGCATTCTGGCATGTATCGTTCTCAACACCCCTGGCCCTCATCCCATATGTGGAGTTTTTATGCAGTGCCTATTTGTAAACAGGACAGAGAAAAATCTGTGTGTGAGTGTGAAGACCAAAGGGAGAGCGGGAACAGAGGCACAGTCATCAGAAAGAGCAGCACTGGGTAATGGCCAAAGGAGCAGTAAGGGGAACGTGGGGGTATGAAGCCAGGTGTGAAAGCAGGGGAAGCTGGGTAAGAGGTAGAATCAAAGACGGAAGGACGACTTTGTCCCAACGGACTCAGCAGGTTGATCCCATGTACCCAGGACAAGTGGGACTGTTTATCTGAAAGTATTTTTTCAAAGTGATTTAAGAGATATTAATGAAAATAAACAAATTGTTTAAAATATTTCTTTAAGGAACACGAAGCCTCCACCAGCCCATCATCCCTGTTCTTGTTCTGGGGAAGATTCCGTGAGAGCTTTTCTTTCTTTAACAACCAATGGGTCTGTTAGGGTACAGGAGACGATATTCCCAGGGGGCAGCTCTCTCTGTGCCATGGGGAGTGGCAGAACTGTGGCTGTATTTCCCAAGAATCAAAGGACATTAATTTACATTTGAAATGAAAGAAAAAAATCCATCATTTTATTGTCAGTTTTGTTCCAATCAATCCACCCCTCACCATGACTGCCAAGTAAACCTTTGATAGAAATTCATCCCAGAAACAGGATGTAAAATCTTAATGAGATGATTTTGATGTTTACCACCTCCAAGAAGGTCCCCCAAAAGTCATGTGGAGGGAGGCATTTTTTTCTGCGTACACCTGATCTCTGAACATTAACTTACTGAATCCTGACAAGACTGATTGGAATACCCCTGGCTATGCAGTATGTTCTCACCCCTGTGGTGTGAGTTGACGGGGCAGAGGACAGTCTTGAGGACCTGAACATCTCCCCCACTGATGCCTCAAATTCCAGCATTAGTGATTAATACCTAGGGGAAAACAAGGAGCCATTGTGGGTTAGGCAAATATTTGTACATTCAGTTTCTTAATTTAATTACCAAAAAGCACAGTACAATTCATTATATACTTCTAAACATTAAATCTAATTCTCCTGTCTTATATGTATCTTCTTTTAAAATGGAAATCTCTTAAAGGGAATAGATATAGAAGACTTTAAAACTGATTTGTTGATCAAACAGTTTTAATCCCTACACTTACCAGTCAGAAAAAGACATAAGAGAAAAATGGAAAAGGCAAGAAACACCCAAACTTGAATTGCTTTTTCCCCTAAACTGCCTGTAGTGAATCTAGTAGTGGAACAATTTTTTGAAGACCCTTTTCTATTTTCCAGTTTACATTCCAACCAGAAAACAGAATGAGAAAGACAGGCTCAGGCGAGGGCTGAGCACAGGGCCTGAGGCATTTGCCATATGTTAACCTGCCAAAGCCCGCTTCACTCCCAATGCACACCCTTCTCTTTCTCTGCTTCCCACCACGAGATGTGTAGCAGTGAGTAACACGGTCCTTTTGCATGTTTCCAGGAAGTGTGGAGCCCAGCAACGCTCTCCACTCCCTGCAGAGAAAGTCATCACTGCTTAGGAGGAAGGCCCTCCAGAAATGAAAGTTATTTTTTATAGCCTTGTTCTTCATTTAAAAAGCAAACCCCCAAATGATAACACTGTTTCTTTAAACTCATTCCACTATTTGTTGGATCAGAAGAATCATTGATGATTTTGGCTGAAAGGTTTTAAAAATCTAATTTGTTTTTCTCCCTACACATATTGTTGATTACTGTCAATGGGTCTTGTGAAACCAGACTCAACAATTTTTAATGCTTGCTGCCTGATCAGTACACTTTTAAAATAAATGGGTGTGAGTCTGAGGAAAGCTTGCGCCTTTTGTTAAAGGCTGTAAACACCAATGGTGGGCACTGATGACTTACTCAGCCAAAGCCCACAGCTATTGATAATTGATGGACCTACACCTACTCTATGAGAAATCACGATCATACAGCCAGCTCTCCTGTTAGACTTTAAACCATCTCTTATGCTTCGTGTGTGTTTGCATGTGTGCTTTCACCATAGTATTTACATTTTTCAGACACCAAATTTTTCCTGTTCCTCTACAATAAGCCAATGCAATAAAACCATATATATATTTAAGATTAGCTCTATGAGTAAGCATAACTAAATAAAATTCAATTTGGAAATAATTTTCAACCTGCATTAAAAAGCAAGAAAAAGTAAGAAAAATGTCAACAGTTTTGCTATTAATTGCCTTAACTTGTTGTAGAAATCAATCAGACAAGACCAGTATTTTTGATTCAATCTAATTGCTTAGTGTCATAAGATAGTGTAATGCACTTGCTATATGGTTGCTCTTTGACTTAAGGCTTGATAGAGACAGAGATATCTATCTCTATGTGTGGTTTTCCTATTATAAAAGGTAAAACTTGCTTTGTGTTACAGACATTGGATAAACAGGTTATTATTATGGAATAATTTTGTGATTGGGAAAAGACAGTCATGCAGGGTGTTTAAGAACATGGGCTCCAGAGTCCAGTATCCTGGCTTCTGCCTCTTATGTACTATATGACTGTGACAAATTACAGAGTGGGGGCAGGCTCCAGAGGGGCATGTCGGATTGTTGGCTTTGCTTCTCTGTGGTTCCCAGCAATTTCTTCCTTTCTGTGTGAGTTCACTACTCAAGTGTAAGAATGCTCTCTAAAAAAATTCCCAGCAAATTTTTTTCTCATGTCACATTTGCCAGAATTGGGTTGTGTGCAGAATAAAAGAGTGGTTCAGAAAATGGAAATGGGAATAAGGTGGCTTAAGTTTGAATTCAGTGTTGCAATTCATAGCTGTTTATCTCTGTGCAATTGCTTCATTTCTCTGTGCCTCAGATTCCTTATTTATAAAATGAGGATGGCAGTATTACCTTCTTCATTGGATTGTTGTGATGATTACATGGGTTAATACAAAGCAAACAATTAGAACAGTACCTGGCACACAACAAATGTTTAAGAAGTATTTGCTATTTTAAATTCTAAACCAATCACTGAGAAGAGGAATTGGTTAAATTAATCACAGTTTATGAGCTGGAGGAAAGGTCACTTTTCACTGAATCATGTGGGTGAATGGAAATTTTAACAAAACTGAATTACATCAGGTAGGAAACCATGTCTGATCACCAACTCAAAGCACTAATACTCTTACTCTTCCTATTTTACTTAATAACATCGTCGTATTACCTTTCTCCCAAAATGAAGATCTACTGACTGAACTACAGGGAACTATACCTGATGATTTTAGTTTTTATCTGTTATTTTGAACATGAAACATACTTTTGTCAGCAAGTATTTTTTTTAAATATATGGGCAAAACTACTTGTCACTCATGATATCGCTGAAATAGGACTATATTCTAGTCTTGAGTCGTCTGAAGTCGGCTGTAGCATCTAAGCCCAAGGATCCAGAATATTTGAGTCTTCTTGTCCTCTAAGGAACCAAGATCCATGGGCTCCAGTGAGGTAAGGTTAACAACAAAATGGAACTACGAGAGGTAGGAGTATAAAAACTAGGTGGAGAAAGGGACAAACTCCTAGGGGGTTGGGGAGGAGATTATTTATCTGTATCTCCTAAGAATAAAACACAGTGCCCAGAGCACTGTGGTTCCTCAAAAAACATCTAATGAATAAAGGAGAGAGTGAACGAACAAGCGTGGATCCTTTAAGAGGTGAGTGTGTACTCATTAAAAAAATATTTACATACAATAAAATAAATTAATTTGGTGTATGGTTCTATTAATTTTGACAAAAGCATTCAGTTATGTAACCATCAACACAATAAAGATGCAGAATACTTAGATTAAACTCTCCCTCCAAATTTATTCTGTAAGTATTAATTCATCAATATCCTGTCAGGTACCGGGCAAGTATTTATTTACGGGTTGGTGAATAAACATAGGACCTCTGAGGATATAGTGACTGTAATTGCCTGTTTGTGTGTTCACAATCCTCCATACTTGGTGGCAAAAAGGGTTAAAATTTCACCAGGCAGAATAGGTGAGAAGTGGGTATTTAGCAATTCCATTGTCTTAAGGTTTTTTCTTTCAAATTTTGTCAAAGCCTTTAAGTTCTTCTACCTTAATTATCAGCATCTCTCACTTCCATAGAGATAAAAATATCCATAGGAACCAGATACAAATATCTGGAATTTGTTACTGGGGCTTACCAAACAACTGATATAGTTTTTTTAAACTTGTACTAGAGAAGAGAAAATGTAGTGAAGATAAAGACAACTGCAAACCCAGGTTTCAGAGCATTTGAAAACTCCCATGGAAGTTGCTAGCAATATTGCAAAGAGGATATGGGATAGAAATGCAAGCACATAGTGGCTCTCAAATCTTCTCTCAAGAAGGCTTGCTTCCAGAATCATCAGTGTTATCGATGTGGTGTGTCACGATTGAAGCTTTGCTCTATAACCTAAACGTGAGGATCAGTTTGCTTACATTGGCATTGCTGAGTAAGGTGTCCCCCCAACCCCCACACAGGAAATGAGTAAAGTCTCCACACTTACAGTGACTACTGGAAAAATAGGAAGAGGAATGATTAAAAGGAGAGAAGAGAGTTCTATCTTCTCAAATAAGACCTAAAGAGTCAAGTAAATTGTCAATAATGCCATCTACTAAGATCTCAAAAATCTTAATATCTACTTATTTCAACATGCATTAATTTTGTTAGTTAAAAGAGCCAGCTTAACTGTCCTAAACACTGGTTAAGTAGAGGAAGCCCCTATTTGTAGTAAATCCTACTGTATATCTCCTACTCGCTCCTCCCAAACCTTGAAATAATAGAGCATGATATATATTGTGATCTTTTCAGTCTGTCAATTAAGTGGCTACACACTGATCAACTTGTGGATAACAAAGATCTATTAGAAAAGCATTAATAGTAATTCTAGAACTCACAATCCAGTGCCACTAATAATTCAGGACTTAAAAGATAGATAAATCTGTCATTACCTACTTTATAGCAAGAGCAGAACTATTTAAATTTAGAGATGAAATCTGTCTATTTCTATCTTTTTATGATGTATATATGTTTTTGATCTTCCATCAAATATTTTTAAAACCCAGAAACTTGCATTATTGGATTAAAAAATAATTTTAAAAGCAGGTGTTTTAACTGAAGGTAAAGAAGGAGTTTATTTAACGGTTGATGTTATATCTGGCATAATAGATGGAAAGGAGGAAGAAATATTTTCTCTTCCTTAACCATTGAAAAAGCAATCTCCTGTTTCTCTACCCTTCTCCCTCTTCTTCCATCTTTCCTTGTTCAGAAGATGCATTTCACATGGTTACATTGTTATTGGACAATCTATTTCCTACCCCTTTTGAAAAAGTATCTAGCACTTTGATTAAACAGTTTTTGGTCCTCACATTCCCATACTTTTCAACTCTGACAGTTTAATTTCCAGACTTAGAACTTTTCCAAATCAGAAAATACCAGATTTGTGCATTGTCACAGGTAAAAATCAAAGCAGTCTCATTTATTTCCAAAGGCTGTTTAGCTGCCTTTGGACATATTTAATATTATGACTCAAAAGATTATTTCTTACAGCTTATGGCTACAGTACGAGTGACCACAGCAATTAGTTCTTATAAATTCCCAAGACAACAATAACAACCAACACGGTTATGACTATTGGTAATGACACCTTGCATTTATATGGTGTCTTTAATTTGAGCTGATCCCTACACATTCTACAAGCCATATTCTTGGGTATCACTTCACCCATCTTCAGTATGCAGCCACCTTAGGGTAAAAAGTAATAGCTATTTAACATAGCACTGGCCCACAAAACACCACATTAAGACTATTATTCTCTCTTCAAATCTTCAAGGGGATTTTATAATAATAGCAATCATAATAGCTATTTTTTTATGCTCATTCTTTTGCCCTACTCATAGACCAGAGGCAGTGTTCAGTAAGAAAACATAACTTCACTAAAAAAATTAGCTTATAAAATCATTGGTCATCAAATCCAGTCATATCTCATATTTATCCTGTCCTTTACTTCCACAACCAAATTTGTCCCCTCTTCTTCACTTCCACAACCATGATAATAAGCCACAGGGAGATTTTTATGTCCAACTTTCAGATGGCTTTCTTATCTTTCTGCTCCTCCTCTACATATAGCTAAATATATCTCAAATACAATATTTACTTAACCCATATCATGTTGAATTGACTTCCTGTTGTCTGTCACATTGTATACAACCTCTACTAATTTCCTTTAAAAATCGCCTTCATCCTGCCCATCTCTACTCTCTTTTCCATTCTTATCTTGGACCTTGACTATGTGGGTTATCCTCTGTTTCAACCCATTTCCCATCACCTGACCTTATTCTTTTGATATCTCACCTTTTTGTGTTGGCTATTGCCATTCCTCTACCACCCACCTTCATAAATGGCCTCTCCATCAATATGACAAGTCTAGACTCCAAAAGTTCTTCCTTAATAAATAATTCACCACTGGAACCAGTCTTTAGCCTATGTGGTGATCCTTTCTCATGGTATATCCAACTAGCCTCAAGACATCTGAGATTATCATTCTCTAGTATTTTTAGGTCTCCCTAGTTACACTATGCTCTGCAAAGTGGGCATGTCCTCTTATTTTTTTGACTTTACCAAAGTATCTAGAACAATGCAGGAATCAAGGAAGTACTAAATAAACATGGATTAAATGACTGTATAAGAGGTACATGCCCAAGGAATATGAAGAAGAAACAGATCTGTGTCAGCACATGTGCATACACAAATAGAATCACACATACACACATCTTAGAATGATTCCCTTTTTTTTCTGGAAAAAACAAGACAAAAACAAAAAGATTGGGTCAAAGTGGATGTCATAGAGGTGCAAGCAGATATCTGTGCAGGGTGGCTCATAATGAAGGCATTACTGTGCTAAGAAGCAGAGCCAAGTTTCCTGACTTTCAGGACAATGCAAGGAACATTGTGCTAATGGTTATAGTAAATCCAATGAAAACTCAAATTGAAGGATGTGAAAGCCTAACACCCAAAGGCAAACTTATTTTTCTGTTTATAAAATTGCACCCTTGTGCAATAACACAGAATCATAAAAATTAAGAGGTGGAAGAAGCTTTGGAGGTCACTCAATTTTAACCCTTTGTTTGACACAGGAATTCATGATATAATATTCTTGCTAAAAATAATTCTCCACCTTGACAGAGCTCGGCATGAGGCACAAAAAAACCTGCAATATTTCAATCATTTTCCTCACTGGGAGAGTCAGAAATGCAGACATATAATAACTGGCATTTTCAGACATATCATTGAGTACCCTATACGTGCGAATAATTGCACTAGAAACAGTAGGGAATGGAGCAATTCGCAGATGGATGAGAAATAATTTTGGCCCTCAAAAGAGGCAGGAAGGCACAAATCTACAGAAAAAGAGACACAAAGAAAAAAGAAGGAAATGCTAAGTGCAGGGCTAACGTGGAAGTAGCCATTCCATGTTAAAATTAGAGCACAGTACCTCACTGACAGAGTGTTAAATATCTAAGAACAATTAGCAGCATTTCATGATGTTGCCCAGTCTCAATGTAACCACTGACATGATCTTACTTGTCAAACTAATAAATGGATGCACCAACCCACCAAACAAGCAAACAACTAACCAATCAACCAAGCAACCAAAGGCTTTTCTTTAGTATCCAAAATAACAGATATCAAAAAGTAATATTCACTAAATAAAAAGGTACATGTGGTTAGGGAACAGTCTTAGTCCAATCAGGTTCAGGCTGCTGTAACAAAATATAAGAAATTCGGTGGCATATAAACAGAAATTTACTTCTGATGGTTCTGGAGGCTGAAAGTCCAAGATCAGGGTGTCAGAATGGTTAGGTGAGGGCCCTCTTCCAGGCTGCAGACTTCTTGTATCCCCACAGTGTGGAAGAGAAAAGGGATCGGTCCTGAGGCCTCTTTTATAAGGGCAGAAATCCCATTCATGAGGGTTCTGTCCCAGTAACTTAACCACCTCCCAAAGGCCCAGTCTACTAATGCCATCACCTGTGTGATTCAAATTTAACATATGAATTTTGGGCAAATGCAAATATTCAGGCTATAGCAGGGACCTATCTAATTTTTGTTTGTTTGAACTAGTTACAACTAGCAATATATCTAATGTCTGGCACACAGAGGTACTCAGAAAATACTCACAGAATCTTGAACCATTTTATGAGGGAAAGTGGGTGTGAAAGAAAGCAATAACATTCTGGTTGCATAAGTGACTTTCAGGTGGGATGGGTGTTAAGAAAAATTAGAAATGGGTGTTAAAAAACTTCTAATAGTTGAAGGACTGTTTACAGTTAATATCCGGTTTTGATCCCTTTGTTTTTAATCATCTAATGTAGTTGATTTTGCTTTTTTTTTTTTTAAGCTTTGGAAATGTTGTTGTGGGTGCTGTTTTCCAAAGTAAAATCTTATTTGGAACCCAAGTTATACAAGATAGATGAAAGCAAAAGTTGGCAAAATTTGCAGCTCTTCTCAGAGGTAACATCTTGAGAAGTCTTTTAAGAATGCTAGCAGTCATGGGGATATAGTTTAAAACCACTACTCTGGAAGACTCAAGAAGTGCATTGCAGTTCTAAGGTGCAGTGTTTGTGTATTCGGATTGCAGCTTTGTATGCAACACTGACTGCAGAAGGAACAGTAATTCCCAAGGCTGACGTTTCTGAATTGCAGTTCGTCTCAGAGATTTAGAATAAGGAATGTTTGGATCCCACGTTTTATAAGTGACAAGAGAAACTAGACCAGAATCAAAGGGAGAAACACTTCACTGTGATCAAAGTAAATAAGAATCCATGTACTATAGAGTGTATGAACACACAAGAAGTCTCCCACAGGCAGGCTTCATATAGCCCTCTTGAGATTCAGTAATTACAAAATGGGTCTGGAAGTTTTTATAATGTAGCGAAAGGGGTTTTGTGTGCATTTTACAATGGGAAATGTCGCCATGTGAGCAAGATCAGGGGACAGTGTAAATAGAAAAACAAATTGGAATAAATAAAAACAGTTCCTTAAGAATGGTCCAGGGATGAGAACTGTAATAAATCTTACTGAAGTTTTTTGCAAAAATTCATCTCACAGGGAAGAAAAGGGGGATAATTTTATCAGATTATTCTAATGGCCTACATGAGATCACCCTCAAAATCGCTGAAAACAGTCACCCATCTGTTGAGCACCTACTATGTGAAAATCACATCCTAGTTATTATAGAGTTCCAGAAATCAATAAAACACTGCCTCTGACTTGCGGGAGTTCACAATCTAGATGGAGAGGATAATGCTTCCTTAACAAGCTGCTAGCATATGTGGCAGATCATGTTAAATTCTATCAGAGTTTACTCTATACTGGAAGTAAAATCAATGGAGAGTCTTAAAAGTAGGAGAGAAGTTTATATGTTAAATGAGGAAATACTGGAAAGCAGGGTTTGGACAGAGGAACATCTGTCTTTAAGGGCAGTCATACTGACTGTCTTGCATATGTGTGTATGTCTGTGTGGCATGCACACTTGTACATGCTTGCATGTGCACATACATGCTTGCAAAAAGGAAGAGACTTAAAGCAGACAGATCAGATTAGGGGCGATTATAATTTCAGCCTTATTATGTAAACCAGGGAAATGGTAGAGAGTGGGAAGGGCAGGATGATTGAGGGGGTGCTTGCTGTAAGTGCTTAGAAGAAGTAGCATGAATTAAGACATGTAACAGATATTTTGCTCCCCTAAAAAAGGCTACCAATGAAAAAAAGGAACACATTCTTGGCATTTGGGAGTCCAAAATAAACCAAATCCATTTCTCACCTGACTATTTTAGCCTCCAAAATGGATAATGACAAAACAGTTAAATTTTAAAATTAAACAGATAAAGGCGATACTAAAGGGGCATTTTTGACAAAACTATCAGTTTTTTCCTGGTAAAAACTTCCTACCCAAATCTCCTTTACGTGCTATCTGGTCTCCTGGTCTTTTCTTTCCACTCACCCTCTCCTGAACCAGTGAATTCTTGGGAGTCTAGCAAATCAAGTTTTTTTTTAAAAGATTTTATTTATTTATTCGACAGAGATAGAGACAGCCAGTGAGAGAGGGAACACAAGCAGGGGAAGTGGCAGAGGAAGAAGCGCTCATAGCGGAGGAGCCTGATGTGGGGCTCGATCCCATAACGCCGGGATCACGCCCTGAGCCAAAGGCAGACACTTTAACCGCTGTGCCACCCAGGCGCCCCAAGCAAATCAAGTTTTAATCACTTTCTAGTTCATGAAAAGGTGTTGTATTCTGGTGCCTATGGAAGGGTCTCAGTTACCCAACTTTTAATACTTAAAAAAAAAAAAAAGCCTCTTGACAGCAGCGACCTCCTCCCGTTTCCTCAAGAAATGCATCATAGTTTACATTTCTCCAAAGAGTACTGTCAAACAGGTTGAAAATAAGGACTTACACACCAAGGTTCCTTCCTGTTCCTGCTGCTCTAGGCTGCGACCACAAAAAGCTTTGCAGACAGTTTCATCTACAGTCACTTCCTCATATCCACTTCCTCAGCTCCACAAAAAGATAAACTAGCAACGTCACTGGGGTGCATAACTTCTGTACTCAATCACCTTCCATGAGGAAACCCTGTCTATGCTTGATATCTGAGCACTGGAAGATGAATTTCAAAAGATGAAGGTAGTTAGAAAGGGGACAGACAATTAATGAGGGTGCTTGACAGTCCCGAATGATATTAATGTCAGAAAAATGTAATAAAATTATACCTAACCAATTGCTGCTAGAAAGAAATACTTTTTGACTTCTCAGTCTCTTTATTGAATTTTTTTCTATAGCATGCTTGTACTTGTTCGGGTAGATCTAGCATATTTTTAATAGCATTACAGCAAACAGCTCGGGCTCAGGTCTGGGGATGTTTATTAGTTTTCAGTCAATAATTTTTTTCATATGACAAATGTTTTAAAGATTATAACCACATACTTAGACCCCAGGACATCAGAGGGGTTATGTACAATGAACAAATGTCAGATACCATGCTTTATGTTGGGGACATATCCCTGGATTAGATAGACATTGTCCCTGACCTCGAGGAACTTAGAGCTCACTTGGGGCAGCTGACAGGTATTGAGCAAGTTAACTGTTCAAATGAACACATGATTACAATTGAGATAAGGAAAAGATAGGCAAAATACATGATGCTATTGAGAGTGCATTACCAGAACCTGAAGATATGAAGGTTTGAAGATTTGGGTTTCTTGTTCCAGATGTTTTGTATTATATTTTTTCTTAAAACCCAAAGCATTAGAGATGGTGCTAAATTAGTTAAGTATCTGTCACGGCTGAGAAGATCTGCTCCATCGAGAAGACTGCCGGGAAGATGAAGAACATGGACGGTGTCATTTGAGACTGCTTTTAGCTATTACAGAGGGAAAATGACCACAAAATCTCCTTAGGATGTAATAAATTACTTATCCTCATGGTTGAGGAAGTTAAGAAGGAGTAAATATGAGATATGACTGGATTTGATGATTAGTAGTTTTATGAGCTAATTCTTTTGATACTTGAAAAAGTTATGTTTTTGTTACCAAATCACACCTCTGGTCTGTAAGTAGGGCAAAGCAACAGCATAATAAAATGCACAGCTATCGTTTTTGTCATTATTACAAATCCCTTTAACCATGTGAGGACAGAATAATATGTTGATGCGGTGTTTTGTGGGCCAGTGCTATGAAGTAGCTATTACCCTTCATCCTGAATGTTGCTGCATCTGAAGGTAGGTGAAGTGATCTATGAATATGGTTTGTACAATATTGACAGATCTGCTCAAGAAAAAGATAATAGGGACGCGTAGGTGGCTCAGTCAGTTAAGCATCTGACTATTGACTTTTGGCCCAGGTCATGACCTCAGGCTTATAAGATTCAGTCTGCACTGGGCTCCGTGTTCAGTGCAGAGTCTGCTTAGGATTCTCTCTGTCCCTTTCCCTCTGCCCCTTCCCCTCATCTTGAACTCTCTCTTTAAATAAAATCTTTAAAAAAAAAAAAAGGATGGGGCATCTGGGTGACTGAGTCGGTTGAGCAACCTACTCTTAGTTTCGGCTCAAGTCATGATCTTAGGTCACGAACTCTATGCTCAGGGGGAGGTCTGATTGGTATTCTCTCCTTCTGACTCTCCCCCCACTCACCTGCACACTCTCTCTCTCTCAAATAAATAAATCTTAAAAAAAAAAAAAAAGACAGCACATGGGTGCTGCTGAAAATGAGCTAAGAATAGTCCAAGATGATTTTCAAAACGTTTTGTACTTCAAGTAATTATTTAAGTCCTTAGCCTGTCATTTATGCAGAAATTTCCTAGTAGCCTACTGCATCCAGTTATAATTTATATTTTAAAATTAAACACTGCACCATAATTCAGGTAGTCTTATCAGGGTCATTATTTAACTTTCTGATTCTTCTCTTCACTAGAGTCCCACCAACACAATAACAAAGGACAGATTTCCAACCACAGTGAAAGGTGCTATTCAATACATAGTTCACCAGTGGCCAGGCTTAAATGTAAAAGTTGATGCAAGGAACGTTGATAATGAGTTTTGAACTGGTATAATTGTTGTAAAAATATCTGATTTCATATCTACAGAGAAAGTTTCTGTCTGGAATGACTTAGGACATGCCAAATACACCTCAGTTCCCTAAGCATGCCCATCACTCCTGGTATCAAAAGCCTTGCAAATACTGCATAATGACATCAGTATAACTAATACAAAGTAAAACTATTACCATACTCCTAAATGCTTGGGATCTGTATGCCCCCCTACTTCCCCAAAGCACTTTCAATTGTTTTTATCATTCATCACAATATCCTGAGGTAGAGAGCCATGTTTTTCAAACACCAGGCTCCCAACCTCATAGCCCCTGTGACCTAAGACTGTGATAGCCTGTCCATGCATCTATTTTCTTTAGGAGGAGGTCTAAAGATTTAGATTTAAAAATCCACCACAAATTTTCCAAATGAAAATTTCCTGTGGATCTCAGGAATCTGTATTTGTATAAAGTTTTTCCAGGCAACTGCATTTCAGCCTATGTAATGATTGCATTTAGGAGCCTTTGTTACAGAACACTTGTGGAAGGAAATTCAGAGATGATGAGATACAAACTTTATTGAAAATGAGTAGAACATGTTATATTTCAGTTTCAGTGAGAATTGCCTGCCTGCTCTGTACAGGTAGGTCCTGAATGTGTCATGTTTGAAAGTTCTTATAAATTAAAGGAGCATGGAAATAACCTGGTAGATACTGGTCACCTCCAAGAACATTCATGAAACCTGAGGCCAATGATGCAGCCAAATAACCAGTGTCATAAGTTACTACTCCAGCCATTCCTACAGTTGTTTTCATAAAATATATATTTCTACAGGAAAATAGATACCACATTCTAGGAATTAATTACCTCATTTTTCTGTTTTTTCTGTTCATTAAAATATTCCATTTTATATTGAATATATATTGGGCTTCATGTATAGTTAGGCACTGTGCAGGACACCAAGATAAGACACTGAAAAAAGTGAAAATATTCTTTGCCTTCACAAACCCTGTAGTTTAATGGAAGAGTATGGCAGTTAAAATAAGCAATAAGAAGAAAGTATTGTTAAGTGCTATGACAGGAGGATATGGAAATGCCTCTGGTTGGCACCAGGCTGTTTCAGTGTAGGTGTTTGCATGTGTGCGAAGAAGGAGTAAGGAAAGGTGAGAGAAGACAAGAAGACTGTCCAGAGCAAATTTTGCTTAATATCATTTCTTTTTTTTTTTTTTAAGATTTTATTTATTTATTTATTTATTTGAGAGAGAGCATGAGAATGGGGTGAGGCGCACAGAGAGAAGCAGACTCCCCTCTGAGCAAGGAACCTGATGCGGGGCTCAGTCCTGGGACTCTGGGATCATGATCTGAGCTGAAGGCACTCTTAACCGACTGAGCCACCCAGGCACCCATCCTAATATCATTTCTAAATAGAATGAGACTAAAAGGCACTAAGGCGTCATCTGAGTTTTTGTTGATGTTTGTTTGCTTTTTGATAGAGATGCTTGAGCTCCATGCTAGACCTACCGAATCTAAGTTTGGGGAGGGGGGATTTGAGCATGGTAATGTATATTTTTATATAGTCTAATTTTTTAAGAATATTTACTTATCTATTTTAGAGAGAGGGGGGAGAACAAGGCGGGGCAGGGCAGAGGGAGAGAATCTTTCAAGTAGACTCCCCGCTGAGTGCAGAGCCCAATGCAGAGCATCAACCTCATGACCCATGAGATCATGACCTTAGCTGAAACCAAGAATTGGAAGCTTAATTTACTGAGCCACCCAGGCACCCCTATATATTCTAATTTTAAAATATATGTCTTAAGTTTTTAACTATATACCAGGCATTGTGCTATACTTTGGTAAGATGTATCATTTTTCATGTTTTAGTTGTCTTTCCAGTCACTAAACAGCTAGGGAGATGTACAAAATTATTGTGTAATGGGATATAGCATCATTTAAAGGCTGGAGACTAGAGAAGGGGCTGCCATAGGACGGGGGGAAGTACATAAAATATTCTCCTTTGTTAATGGAGTCCCTCAGCACCTTCACCAAATAGTGTATTTGAACCTTCATAGTGTTGGTCGTCTGACCTCTTGATAGTTTCCCCGTAGTCCTTTGGGAATTCAAGCCCTGAAACAACAAACCAAAAGTGAAATCCCAATCCAGTAGTGAATACTCTTTAGTTGACAGAGGCGCCAAAGAATCAAATGTGACAGGGCATAGTTTTCAACCTTCATGTTCGAATATTCATATTTTCTCTCTTATTACCACTAAAAACCTATCCTGGAACTAGCATCCTTGAAATCATACACACCCTTTACTACATTGCTCATGTACTTAGCAATTACCACTTGAAGATTTTAAAGTTCTACAATTTAAAATATATTATGCACAATGTAGCTTCTTTTTACCTGTCCTAAAATTACTTTTTTCATGTTTTCAGTGGTGCCCCATAATGCTGGCATATCATGCTCTCTTAAAAGTGGTGTTCTCACTAAACATTTCTTTTCTTTTTTTTTTTAAAGATTTTTTTATTTATTTGTTTGACAGAGACAGAGACAGCCCGAGAGAGGGAACACAAGCAGGGGGAGTGGGAGAGGAAGAAGCAGGCTCATAGCAGAGGAGCCTGATGTGGGGCTCGATCCCACAACGCCGGGATCACGCCCTGAGCCGAAGGCAGACGCTTAACCGCTGTGCCACCCAGGCGCCCCTCACTAAACATTTCTATCATGGTTCGATGTCAGCTCAGCTTTCCTCTATTCTAACTATTCCATTCTCTACATGTGGTTGGTCTCCACACAGCTGGGCTCCCATTCCTTTGGCCCTTTAATTCACTTTCCACTTTCTGTATAACTCTATGTTGTCATGTGCAGTTCAGCTGAACAAGAGCAAGGTTACATTGTGTCTAGTTTGGTTTTTTACTCCCTCCTAAGATTTTATTTATTTATTTATTTGAGAGAGAGAGAGAATGTGGGGGGGGGAAGAGCAGAGGGAGAGGGACAAGCAGACTCAACGCTGAGTGTGGAGCCTGATGCAGGGCTTGATCCCATGACCCTGAGATCATGACCTGAGCCAAAACCAAGAGCCACCCAGGTCCCCCTTTTGTGTTTAGTTACAAATTCCCATCTGATGGTATCCTAATTGGGTAACTTTACTGATATCAAATCCAGGTGGTATCAGTAGAAAATGACATATATATAACAGTTTCCATATCCTTTGTTATACTTTTGTTGACCCCTTCGACTTGCCTGTATTGGGTCTAACCTACCCCTTCTCTGATCAGTTACAGCCTCTTTTAGGAGCTTATTTCAGTTTATTCCCATTAAGCTGGCATTTCACAACCCCCAAAGTGCTGGCACCATTTGGAAGGCATTACTAATCATTCCCTTTCAGGCTTTTTCACAGAAAGTATGATGTGTATACATTTGTATTGGGCCAATATTTTGTGTGTTATCTTTATGTTTGATTTCCTATTTTTAAGTTAAGATCCTGGCCCATATTAAAAGAGCAAAATATTTCCCAATATGGATTTTTTGGGGGGTTTTTTTGGGGGGAAGGAGAGGAAGAGAGAGAATGTTAAGCAGGCTCCATGTTCAACATGGAGCCCAACTTGGGATTCCATCTCATAACCCTGAGATCATGATCTGAGGCAAAATGGGTAACTGACTGAGCTACCCAGGCTCCCCTTCCCCATATAGCTTTTTAAGAATTAATTTTTAAATGTGGTGAACTTAGAGTCTTAATAGTTTTATTATGTTACTTCTACTTAGAGGAGCTGTGCTATCTTTCTCTCACCAAAGGAGGATTTACAAGCATTGATTGAGTCTTCTTTTCATCATGCATGCCACTGGTAAAACCAGTATGGATGTAAGATAGTCAATTACTTCTGTCATTATTTTACCTAATTGCTTTGAATGGAATATTGGCTAACAGGAACTTATTGACCTATTCTATAAATAAAGGCAGTCAATATTTAAATAAGCTTCTCTGATTTTCCTTTTTTCTCCCAAGCCCACTCTTCATACAATAACCATCGAATGGTACTGCAAATTCCCCAAAGAATTCTGTCCCTCGAAAGTGGCCCTAGTTGAGCTTTATGCAGGCTCCTAAGGAAGACTTGGCTACCTGACTTAAAGCCACTTTGAGTATTATATTTTGAGCACCTCTCACAGGATCCTCTTATGTGGATTTCTTTTGGGCTTGGTGCTTGCTCTGGCTGGTTGATTTTCCAGTTCTTAATTGTTTTTTTCTCCCCCAAAGATGCCTTTTTTTTGTTTCTTCCAGTGAGAGATTCTTTGACTTTACTGGTTATTCAAATAGTTTTATTTTCTTTCACCAGCCCCCAGTCTGTTTGATCCTCAAAAGACATTTACCCTGAACTTCCAGGTTCCTTGTGGTTTACTTAACTTTTCAGGTCTTCTTAATTTTTTTTTTTCAATTTACATTTTGGCACAGTTTTCTCTCCTGGAGTTTAATAGCTGGGTGATAGATTTCATCATTGTTTCCTCTCCCTCTAGAATTGTGTGGTTTGGTTTGGTTTATACACATTTATTTATACATATCTGCAGCATCAGTTCTTATTCAAATCTAAGGATCACCTGGGCATTTCCTATTCATTTGGGTTCTAAACACCTGTTGTAGGTGTCATTTATCCTATCTGGAAATCTTACCATTTCCTATTTTTTCCCCCATGTGTGTACTCACACTCATTTCTGGCCAACTCTCATCCTTTAGTATTGCTACTTGTCCTTTTCTTACAGATTCTTCATGTCTTCCATATTTTAAGATTATGCTCATTATTTTGGAGAGACAATCTAGAGAGCATCCTTATGTCCACATTTTATTATTTAAGTGAGTATTTCCACACACAGGAATCCTATCATATAGTGTTTCCTCCTGCTATAAGGTTTTTCCTGTTTACACCCTCCTTCATATACAATAATCAGACATCTCTATGTACCCTTCATATAGATTGTGATGGCTATAAGCATTGTACTCTGCTGGTTACCTTTCCTCCTCAACACCACCTAATTTTAAAAACAGCTATCTCAACCAACGTTTAACAGATGTTAAATACAGTGCAGTGCTTTCAAACATTTTAATTATCTTTTGTCATTGTTTAGCAGTAAATGAATGTTCAGGCTTTTTTTTTTATTCACTGTAGTGGTTTAACTGCTTTCTAACAAACAATCATTCCCCTACCCTTTCCTGTACTATACCCACTCCTGTGCCTTCCTGCTGAAAATGGGAGATTTGGGGTGAAGGGTGCAAAGGGGGAAAAGAAACCAGAAAAATCTCTCTAGTTTCTCCTTAAAGTAACATTTTTTCCTAGAAAAAAAAAATCAAAGGCTGCATGAAATGTCTACCCCTTTAAAAAATGTATGCTGATTTTTTTTAATGCCAGGGACTTTTATCCTCATAGCTTAAAGGCAAGGAATGAATGAAATGTAGAAAATGAAGGACATGTGACAGCATCAAAGCAGCAAAGTAAAGCTGGAGAGTGTGTGCCTGGCTCTGTCAGTCCAGGGTGGGCCTTTTTAGGGAGACCATTAAGGCAATCTGGCTGCCAGATGAAGTCTTTATGAAAGGGCAGAAAAGAAGTATAAAGTCTTTTTGATGTTTTAAAGGACCTCTCCTTTTTGCCTCCCCCTCCCATTTCCCTCATCATCTTATCTCCACCAATGCCATCCCACTTGCAAGGCAAACCACAACCATGTGTGGAACTGTTTAATGTTTTAAAGCATTTGGATCTTGGCTTGATCTCTATAGTGAGGGATACCGGGGCATTTTTCATTTCTACTAGGAGAACACTGTGAGTTGCTAGGTAGGATGGGTAGAAGACTCTAGCACATTTTGAGAAGCAGTGGTTAATCAGAGTGGAATTAATCAAGTCCTATTTACCTAATCAAGATAAGGATTATTTCATGAATAGACTTAATTACATCACATTGGCACCATTAGAACATCATGACAAATCCCCTCATCTTATAAAGAGGAAATGGAGCTTCAAGGACTCACAATTAGTCCAATGGAATTACAGGACTACAATCCATTTCTGCACACTCTTGCTTTGTATACCATATAATCTCTTCCTTTACTCTCAGAAGACCTTAATTACCATTTCTACCCCTCCCTTCTCTTTCTTGGTATTTGACTCCCTCCCTCTGTCTGGAAAAACTATTCGACCAGCAGGGTTTGCTTCAGCAGGATACGCCTTGGAGTATATTCAAGGCTATGGCTTTGAACAGAGCTGGGTTAGTATTAGAGAAAGAACCTACCCACGAGACTACTTCTGGGGGCTGGGGGTCACCCCGGTGCTCAGGGTTACAGGTAATAATGACCATGTTCTCTGGGACAAAACAAACAAACAAAAATACAACAGAGAGTGCATCATGCCCTTACCCTCACCTATCTGTTTTTCATGGTTCTTCTCAGTGATTTCAACTCTTTCATCTTCTAGATCTACATCAACTCATTTTGCATTTTTTCCCATATATACTTAGCATGTAAGTAGTACGGCATCAGTTTAACTGGACATCCTAGTGGAGTATGGTCCAAAAGTAGACTGTCTTAAAGGGGACACTGAAGACTTCTTGGATTCCATCCCTGTCAATGTCCATCTGTGCAGCTTTAAGCAAATTACAGATGGGAAAACTGGACCAGAAAAATGAACTAAAATATAGAGGTTAGACTTCAGAACTTTTAAAGTGATTTTCAGTACTAACTTTCTCTAAGAACTGGAGTGGGGGTGAGGTGGGGGGAGCTGCCTTTCCTCCTTCTTTGCCTGCTCCCTACCCGGCCCCCCCACTCCTCTTTCTCAATTGCTTTGATCTTCTATTGTCTCAGAACATCAGCTGTATATTCTTCGAAGTATGAAGTACTCAGCACAACATGAAAGCTCTGTATTCTTCCTGTTCCTTTCCCTCTTGAGAGGAGATTCTTCTCTGCTGGTTATTATACAGTAAGTTATGAGTTCTAAAACTTCCCTCTGACTCACTCAACATCATTCTTTTCCCAGGACACAGCTTCCCCTCAATACTTGCTTGACCACACCAAAGGTACATCACACCTGAATTTTTTTTTTACCTAGTTACAGAAGGCATATTTTACCTTTGTACATATTCTTCTATGCAAATCATCCTAATATACAAAAACAATAGGCTCGTTGTAAGTTTGCTGGATCTCCTTACTGATGTCCAACACCATACCTACATGTCCTTAAATGCTCTCCCTATCCTGAACACTTGTAAGGGGGAGTTGTTTGCCTCCTTTAGTGATCCAGCTAGGTACAAGGAAAAGCAGATGTGGGAAATCCACTGCCTCAGTAGATCTTCCTGTCATGCCTTTTTCCGGCTGACTCCCCAGGAACAGTTAGCTTTGAGACTATCACAGGATGTTCAGTTGATTAGAGATCTAATATAACATCTTATACCACATTTAGCAATGTCTGGCATCTGCACATGTCCTGGGGCTCCCATGGAAGCCATTAATCTGTTTAGCCTCAGCGTTTTTTCTTCTTGCTCTGAGACCCTGGGGATTTTAGATGCTTCCCACTGGCAGCTGCCAAACCTCACTCGATCCCTGGACATCCTCACTTCCCTCCTGCCTGTTTGTGTCGCAAAAATACAGTCTCTTTATTGGCTCTCAAGTTCCTGCTGGCTCTGTTAGATGCACAACAGGCCCCTTTTATTCTAATCTATGGATGTATTGATAACCATCCCTGAAACATAGGAAATAAGAAAAACAGAAATTGTGGCACATTCATCACCAGTCTCCCTGTATTTATTGAGCTTCTACTATATTCCAGACATGAGAAATTTAAGTGTAAATAAGAAATGATGCTTTCCTCCTAGAAGCTCCTAGTCTAAAAGAAAAAAAAAATCACTGTATACTCAGTAGATTCTAGGATAGGAAGATGAGTGCGGGCTGCGGAAGACATAGTAGAACGGAGAGCTCTCGTTATACTGAAAGTTGAAAGTATTCCAGAATTACATAAAGTCTTTGCAGTCTTCATCTCAAGGCTATTGATTAACTATATAATTTATTTCTTGATTCAAGAATTATTTCTGAGTATCTACTACAAGCCAGCTTTATTCTAGGTACTGGAAATACAATAATGAAGAAAAACAACTGAAGAAATGGATAATAAACATGTAAACATAGAGTTTCAGGTCATGGTGAGTGCTATGAAGAAAAGGTGGATAAAAATTAATGTGTGGTCAGTGAAGGCCTCCCTGCGGAGGTGACAAAACAGTGGAGACCTAAATGATGAAAGGTAGAGAAAGCTAGGCGATGGTCTAAGGGAAGAATTTTCCTAGTGTAGGGAGTAACTATAGCAAAAGTTCTGAGGTGAGAATGATGTTGACAGTTTGAGGAACATGAAGAAACCCTGAACAGACACAGCAGAGCCCCTCAGTTGGCCATAATGGGAGTCTTTACATCATGGAAATTAGCAAACACTACAAGTCAGGGTTTCAGGAAATCCGCTGTCTGGGCATTTGCAGAGATCCAGAGAAAAAGCTTACTTCTCAAACTTCCAAAACCATCTCTGTTCCGAAGACGATCTCCAACAGAGATGGACAGTCCTAGAGCTTCAACCCTGTAACCATAGTGCCTGGAAACTTCTAAAGCTGTTTAAATCCAGGGTCGAAGGAACCAACATAGAAGGTCTACTTAGGCTTTAAATGGCCCGTACTATCTTGTAAGGAGCCATGATCCCATCTCCCTACCTTTTTATCAATGCAGAACGCCAGTTCGCCGGCTCTACTTTTTGTCCTGCAGGGTTACATCAGATACAGCACATGTAAACGCTGAATACAAGAGACCTGGCCAGGACAGGAGAGGGAACATAAAGAAGTGGAACAGAGAAGGAAATAATTACTTCACAGTTTAAAAAAACTGAGAAGGGTAACCAGAGAGAATGCAAATGAGTATCAGGCAACATAAGACTCAAAGACCAAACAGCAGGGTGAGCCTCAGAGCAGCAGTAGAAGCATCCACATGCATGCACCCCTGCGTGCATGCACCCCTGCACACACAAGGGATGCATTAAAAAATCCCTATTTTATAAATCCTCATATATCTGCTAGATGATCTGCCTACCCCCACCCCAAACTCCTGGACTGTGCAATTGTCACACAAGAGACTGAAACAATTATATGTGATACTTAATTAAACATCTATACTTGCAGTGAGTGACAGATATGCTTTCTCCCCCCCCTTTTATTAGAAGCAGCCCAGAGATAAAACCTTCAAGTTATGAGTAATTATACCCTGCTGAGAAAAGTGATGGAGTGCCACACTCAGAAGGACTTATCAAGCCCTGAAAATGTGGAGTCAACACTTAAGACTTTTTTTTATTATTATTATTTTCCCGAACACTAACAGTTTCCCAGCTTGTTCCCAGAGGGAGATAAACAAACAGTGTGTACCTGCATTTTAATGGAAATAAATAGACCAGCTCATTCACTTTTTTACTACACTGGCTTCATATTTCCAAACCAGAGGGATACAGTAAAAAGTACATGTGTCACAGGCAGTGGAAAACTACAAGGAAGTAATATTTGCTGTTAACTATGGGTGGAGTTTTGGCATAAATGGGATCATAACATTTTGTAAACAGAATTTAGCGGCTTAGAATATGGTTTCAGATGGTGTTAAGAAATGCGGAAGCGCTCCCTTAGATGCCCTGTGAGGCTCAGTTAGATGACCTCCCATCTTGGGCATCTTCAGCAGAGAAAAACACAAGAACTGAGGACCCCTGGACTTCCTGGAGGCAGTGTCCATCTTAGCATTCATATGGGCTACATGGAAACATTGTTTAATGTTGGAACAGGGAAGGCTGAGTTTGTGGGGCAGTCTCACATTTATTTTTGTCTAAGACAGATGGTTTTTTTGGGTCAATGGATACTTGTAACATAGGTTCTCAAATGTTACACTGGATAAGAATCAGCTAGAGGACTTGTTAAAAATACAAATTCTGGGGCGCCTGGGTGGCACAGCGGTTAAGCGTCTGCCTTCGGCTCAGGGCGTGATCCCGGCATTATGGGATCGAGCCCCACATCAGGCTCCTCTGCTATGAGCCTGCTTCTTCCTCTCCCACTCCCCCTGCTTTGTGTTCCCTCTCTTGCTGGCTGTCTCTATCTCTGTCGAATAAATAAATAAAATCTTTAAAAAAAAAATACAAATTCCTAGCCTCCACCACACACAGAGACTGTTTTAATGGTTTGGGATGCGAATAAGGAATTTGCAGTTTAAGAAGGAAGCATTCTAGGAGATTCTGTTGAAGTGGTCCAAGGGGTGTGTGTACATGGAGAAACACAGTCGACAGGTTTTGGGGAATCTGTGAAAGTCTGATAATGAATAAAATTGTCATTTGTGAATTCTTACAACTGTGTGTTTTTTTCTCAGGATTCCCGAATAAGTCTGCAATTCAAAGAAGGATAAGGACCTTGGGGAGACAAGATGATTTTGAACAGCTGGGGAGTCCCCGCAACTTCTGGATCCCAACCAGCCTAACTGAGTTCCACAGTGAACCTGGAAGCTTGTTTGGAGAAATGGAACTCATTTCCTCTCCTGGTCTGATTTCTTCTTTAGCTACTCTGGTCTGCATCTGGTTTTCTGTCTTATTGACCCCAAATTCCCTCAGTTAGCCCAGTGACATACTTCAGGGCTCTTAAAGGGCCTCTAAAGCCATGTTTTCTAAACTATAAAAGTTTTCTGAAATGTTAAAAACGTCCAAATAACATCTCTAATTCCTGTTCAATCATATCCTGATTATTATTATTATTATTTCATTCAGGAATCAGATTTAACTCCTGCATCACTTAGATGCACATTATTAACTCGATGTTTGAAATCCAGTAGGTTCCTTAACATCCACATGTCTCAGCTTTCTCATCTATAAAACACAGTTAAAAATATCTGTCTAAATTTCTGAATTACTGTGAGGAAAAATGAGATAACAGACATAAACTAACTTTTAAAAATTGTTTAAGATATCCTATTACAGAGAGAGGTATTATTTTTGCAACACAAGTTAGTGTGGCTTGTGTGGCCTGACGATTGTTAAATCCATGCGAACAGATGACCATTGTGCAAGGTATTAATATAATAATTCATGAGCCAAACAAAGGCTTTAACAGAGACTTTCTGATTGTTCCTGTCAGTGAGAAGTGGCTTGAGAACCACCATATGCTGTGGTAGTGACACAGGAGTAAACGTGATCTGAAAGGAAATGGAGCAAGAGCAGGAAATATCAAACATCCCTTCTAAATTCTAGCACTCCATCTACCTCTTTTTAATCGCTTGCCTGTCTGCCCAGCCATCCTCATCACCTTTTTGCCTTCCATTGTTCTCGAAATTTCTCCAATTTCTCCTGTAAACTTTTCCTTTTTTTCCCCCCGTCTCTCTGAGTGTAACTTTTCCTTTCCCAATCCAACTCTTTTCTCCTTTATCTGCCAATGTGCTAGGGGAATAGAATTAGTTCAAGTGGGAGAATAGGAAGGCATATCAAATATTATCAGTAAGTGACACATGGAAAATGGAAAATTAAAGAATTAGGTGGATGAGTCAGCAAATACCGGCAAATGGATAGAGTTTCTGACCCCCTCCCCTACCATTACTGCTACAACTTTAGTAAAGGTTAGTGGTTTTCCCCCTTGGTTTTCAGTGACTTTTCTCATGAATCAATTAAGATATTGGAATAGACGATCACTAAAGCAGCTTTCCAGCTCTGAAAGGCTGGCTGACAAACAGGGAGCTGTCCAAGCCAGAGATTGTATTTTCAGTCTAATTTCTTTTACCTGGTAAATGTAATTGGATTACACTGGGAGCAGAGGTACTTTCACTACCATTTAATTAGGTAACTTTTGTAATGATATGCTAACCACTGCACTGTGACAGAACAACCCCATGGTAGATGATTAGTTTCTTGGGCAATCAAAAGAAGGAGGAGGGTGATGTTAATCAATGTCCTTTACTTTTATGATGCTTTAGTGTTTATAAAGCACTTCCACACCCAGGAGCTCACTACATCCTCAGTAAAACCCTGAGCTATACGCAGTTACCATCTTTTACAAATAAGAGTGCTAATCATTTGATTTGTTCAAGGTTGACCAGGAACTATATAAGGCTGTCTCCCATCTCCCATAAAAGAAGGTAAATTGACTTTTTATTGTCTCAATTTTTCCACTGTTGTTCAGATACCTGGAGGATTTGAACTCAGTCTTCTCCTCAAAGTCTCCATCCATAGTGTTATTTGTCACAATAGACATGACCTACAGCCCTAGAAATCATTAATTCATGGTAGAGAAAGAGTTCATTAAGGCATTTGTTTTTGGAAAAGCAAGGTATCATTTGTCTTATAATGTGATGATTGCTCAGATGTAAATGAAAAGCCCCTCATCTAAAAGAACTGAACCTTGTAAAAATATATATATATTTACAAAAACAAAATCAAATAATGCTACCGCAAGCCAGACACTGTGCTAGACAAAGTCTAATACCATTTTGCAACAATATACTTCATTTTGTGGTTAGAACCGCCTCAAATTCATGTTAAGAATAGAAGCTGGAGAAGACTTGAAAGCTTGGCCACCAGAATGTAGGAAAATACACCTAAATCTTCCCGCCCTTCAGGCCCACACCATCCAACTAAACTTTAAAGTGAAATGAAGAATACAAAACCATGAAAGTGAAATATTAAAACCCTGGCTAAACAATAAAATATTAACTGTAATACTCTTTAGGAACTGAATCAAATGCCACACTCTCCCCAGCTCCAGTGTTCTCTTTGCTGACCCCAGTTCAGTCCTCCAGTCGCTGTTTTAGTACGTGCAGTGTTTCCTTTTATAGCAAAGTCATGCTGAGTTTCAGACAGAGAGCTGACAACCTTTTGTAGTTGCATTCAAGCTGCAATTGGAACTGGCCATTCCTAAAGCAAGCCCCTTCCCCAGGAAAGAAAGAAGTCAACATGAAAAAGCACATCACACTGGGAAGAAGTGGAGGAAGCAAGAGAGATCAGGGCTGAGAAGTGATGACAGCTGTTAGGAAATGGATACAAGATCTTCCTGCATAAATCAGAATATATCAAGCGAAGACGGTCAAATGCACACGGCCACCACGTGAGATCCTAGAGAGAAACTGCACAGAGCAACCTAGGAACAATGTCAGCAGTGGAAGAGACCTGCAGAGAAAAGTTGTTTTATTTTTCAACTTCCATGGATCTCAAGCACTACACCCAAGGAAGCAAACTGTAGTGGTGAGATGGAGCGTTCTTAAATGACCCCTGCCACCCACCCCTCCGACCTTGCCTATGTTCAGGTAAATCACAGTTGAAGGTTCAGGTTGGGTACAATACAAGAAAGGACTTACAAAGCATATCAGAGACAAAATTCTTGGCATTAAAGTAGATTGGGAGAATCATTCAGGTCAATTTGGGGATATATTCACCTCTGCTCGCCCTGGGCTCTATTACATTGTCTTATTAATTAAATAAGGAGGCCATTAGACCGAGGTGGCTCAAATGCCCTGATACTAGATTTTGGTTTGCTGGCAAACCAAAATCTAAGCCTGTAAATATTTCAAGGTTACAAAACTGAAAACTAAGAACAACAAATCACAAACAGCCAGCTAGGTTTTTTTGTTTTGTTTTTTTAAGATTTTATTTATTTGACAGAGACAGCCAGCGAGAGAGGGAACACAAGCAGGGGGAGTGGGAGAGGAAGAAGCAGGCTCCCAACAGAAGAGCCTGATGTGGGGCTCGATCCCAGAACACCGGGATCACGCCCTGAGCCGAAGGCAGACACTTAATGGCTGCGCCACCCAGGCGCCCCAGCCAGCTAGGTTTTAAGCCATAGCCCATAGATAACTTCCTTGCTCTGCTTCCCCTTTGTCTTTAAGTTTTTCCCAGCTGCATTTCCCCTTTGTCTTTCAGTTTTTCCCAGAAGACAGAAGGCTTCTAACCACTCCTGGTTTGTCACTGTCCGATTCCAATTGATTTGGTCAAATAAATTCCTAAATTTTTAATATGCCTCAGTTTATCTTTTAATAACCCTAGAAGCTATTCCTTACCCCCCATCTTCTCTTGAATCACTGTGGAGGTGACTGGTACACATTGAATTTCACAGGCTCCCCTGTCAACCGAGTTTATCTAGTAAGAAGAACTGGCAGAAAATTAGAGGACAGGGGCACAAGATATGGTATTTTTCCTGGGTAGTTCTCTCCCCTTGTCCCTGGTCACCACCTTTAGCTATGGCTCTATCTCCTCTGGAGATCAATCCCTTGGCAGGTAACCCTAATCCTNTTATTTTTCAACTTCCATGGATCTCAAGCACTACACTCCCACTGTCTCTGTATTTGATGCTAATCTTGATGTTGCCTGGATGCCCTCTGATTGGTTTCTCACAATTCCATTTCCTGTGTAAAATTTTTTAAATTTATTTTATTTAAATACTCTGTAATTTATATTTTCCTGGTTGTAGTTTCACTGACTCAAAAATCATTTTTTCAGAATTTCTAGTGTTAACACCTATTTTAATATTTCTGATTAGATCATCATGTCCTATTCATATTCATATATGTCATATTGATGAATATAACAGAAATATAATTAAATAGGGTAGCCAATATATACAATCTAACTCTACCTCCAGTTTTGCTAAATTTTCTCCTAAATTGGTAGGATGATGAATCAACAACAGTATGCAATCTACCACAATCACTATCATCTGGAGCATGAACAAGGAGCAAAATAAATTAGCAGAAAGAAAGCTGAAATAATATATAGGACTTGTTGGCATAGATGGAAGTCCAAAAATAAATGAACGGATTTTTTTTTAAAACTGTTCAAGGAGAAAGGTCTTTTAGGAGAAAAAATGGGGACAAATTTTCAAAGAAAGGTCTCTCCATAAGGCAATGTTTCTCAAAGTATTGTTCACAGACCAACTATATCAGAATCATTCAGGCTGCTTGTTAACAATAAATTATTTCTAGATCTATTAATTAGAATCTTTGGTGGATGGAATCCAGAAATCTATTTAAAAAACACATTTAGTAAAACAAACAAAACAAACAAACAAAAAAGCACATTTAGTGATTTTTTTAGATGCATTAAATTTTGAGTGCCATTGCCCTAAAGAGAAAATAGAATACTATTGATGATTAAAATTGACTGGGGCAGTAATAATTTGATAGTTGGAATAACGTGCATATTTCAGAAATGTAACAACTTTTTCTTTTCCATAACAGAGATAATGGTCAGTCCCTTCACCGCATCTTCTTTTTTTTTTTTAATGTTTTTTTATTATATTATGTTAGTCACCATACAGTACATCCCCGTTTTNTGCCGTCCATGTTGCAGCAAATGTTGAGAATTCGTTCTTTCTGATAGCTGAGTAATATTCCATTGTATATATGGACCACAGCTTCTTAATCCAGTCATCTGTTGAAGGGCATCTCGGCTCCTTCCATGATTTGGCTATTGTGGACAATGCAGCTATGAACATTGGGGTGCATATGGCCCTTCTCTTTACTACGTCTGTATCTTTGGGGTAAACACCCAGTAGTGCAATGGCTGGGTCATAGGGTAGTTCAATTTTTAACTTTTTAAGGGACCTCCACACTGTTTTCCAGAGTGGCTGTACCAACTTGCATTCCCACCAACAATGTAGGAGGGATCCCCTTTCTCCACATCCTCTCCAACAATTGTTGTTTCTTGCCTTGTCTATCTTTGCCATTCTAACTGGCGTAAGGTGGTATCTCAGTGTGGTTTTCCCTGATGGCTAATGATTTTGAACATTTTTTCATCCTTCACCTCATCTTCTTACTGGTCTTCTCAAGACTGCTGAATTTTGATATGCAGGGATCTTTAGCTGAATTCTGTTATGATTTTGACTAAGATGATAATTAAGTAGTCAAGAAGACAAAGTTTGATTTATAGTTACGGTGATGTTAGGCTCCATCTTATTACAACAACCAGAACAGTTTCTAGCTCTAGTAAGTCCTAGCTCTAGTAAGTAAATATTCGGTTATGATACTATCTTATCATCTCCTTACTCACAGAACCTAATACAGTGTCTGACTATCAGTATTTGTTGAAATGATTGAATTAATAACAACTTCACTAAACCCTTTCATTTCATGCCGATTTACCATTGGCAGATGAAAACATTTGAGTCCTGTCTCAAGTAGATCACAATTAATAATAGTATTGATTTTACTTCTCCCCAATATAGTTCCTAAGCCATCATGTTCATTTTCAAGGATTTGTATTTCAGCTATTGTTGCCAAGATAAAATTTCAATTTCTGTGAAAATTATATTGCCAAGAGGAGAAGAATTTAGGGGAAAAATATAGCACGAGTTTTTCCCTCTTAGAAATCTGCTTTATCATGCCTAGTCAAAATACCAAGCCAGCGCCTACCTTGGGTAAAACTGGAAAGGGGGTGAAGTGGATCTTTCTTTTATAGTCTTACTGTCCTCTCCCTTCCTTCTTTCCTGCAGTTTTCTCTGGATCACCCTCTTTCCAAGCACTCCTTTGTTCAAGAAATCACCTCTTTCTTGTACTCCCACATTCTTTGAGGCCACATCCCTGCTAATGCTGATTAACTCCTGAAAGCCTCCCACTGCCTCCCCCAGCCTGGGTTTTTTATTGCCATTGTCTCTCAATCTGTTACTGTCTTCATCTGGGGGCCAAGTGTTCTGCATCTCCTAAGAGGTCCACTAAATTAAAGGGGGATTAGTGGTCATTCAAAATCTCTCTCTTCCAAATAAAAAGAGTTTTTAAGAAACAGTCTCTGATCAAATAGATCCTCTGGCCAACCCTGAAACAAAAGTAACTACCCCTCTGACACACACACACACACACACACACACACACTATCTGGGTTCCATTTCCCACCTCCTGATGCTACCTTTGTCTCTGTCTGTGCTTTTTACCCTGGAAAGACCAGAATGGGTTTGGGAGAGATGCAGAAGGGCTGCACGAATGCAGGCTCTAGGTATGGAATTTATAACTGTGTCCTTGTCACTCCTCCTTCCAAATGGCTCACCTTCAGTATTCACATAGAGCCAGCTGCTTCAAGATGCAGACAACACCATTTTTTAAAAACTACAGTGCCAGGCAATCATGGTTTACAAACTAGTATGAAGTATACAAACTCACCTTACTCAGCTAGATTGGGTTAAGTTACAACTCTACAGACTCCGCGTATTAAGTTAAAGATTGCTTAAAGCTCTGTGCGAACTCTTTAAAGACTTCCCTGTTTAACTTTCCAGGCAGGACAGCAGATTTTGTAACCCAATCATTTGGATTGTTCTCTTTTTCTCTCAATACAGTCCTCTCTTCCAATAATAAATCATCTGTTTTCCATTATTCTTAATAATAAGAACCTCTGTTTCTTCACAAGAACACTGGGAAACGGAGTCTGGGGAACCACACTTTAACTTTGTAGATGTTTTCTGGGCACCTACTGAACACTAGTATAAGACCCTGTCCTTTTTCCCCAATAGACATAGTCTAGCGGGCAGACAGATGTATAGCTGACTTTATTATAACATGATATATGCTATTGTTTTTATATATGTATAAATAGATATACCTATATATATAATAGATATAACTACCTACCTACCTACATATCTATCTGCCTAGAAAGTAACTAGTTCTTCCCAGAGAAATTACAGGAAGGTGGCATTTAAACTGAGATGTGAAGAATAAATTAAATTTCACCAGTCAGAGAAAGGGGAGAGGTTATTGCACAATAAGGAACACTGTGAGAAATAGCACACAGATATAAACAAAAATGACTTACTCAGGTAAGCAGGAACAGTCTAGAATGGAAGAAGTACAAGGCAGGAATAAAAGAATAAGGAAAGATGGTATTGAAAAGGTAAAGGTAGGGAATACAATCTTTAAAAAAAATGCATTGACTTTCTTTTGTAAGGATTTCTGTGAGACTAAATTCAAGCAGGTCAGGAAGTTGTTGATGAGGGACCAGAGGCTGGCTGAAGACAAGGCCTAATCTGACACCCTGCAACCTCCCCCCAGACCCCACTCTTGGGTGGGACAAGTGTGACCTTCTTCCAGGAAACCCCCGCAACCATCTTAATGCTAATGCCTTGCTAGAGGGAAAAACAACCTTAGCTTGACAATAGCAAGGCCTCCAGGATCCTGTGAGTCTTCTTTAATATAAGAAAGTACTTTCTCAGCCTCCCTTTTTCCTTACCTCCCCAGCCCCATAGTATATAATCAGCCACCCCTTGCAACCCCAGAGTAGCAGCTCTTTCTGCCCAACGGGTCCTGACCCCGTGCTTTAACAAACCACCATTTTGCACCAGAGATGCCTCAAGAATTCTTTCTTGGTCAGTAGCTCCCCACTGAACTTCACCTATATTCCAAAACAACATCAGTTGTCACTATTCATAATGAGATATGATGAAGATCATGACTGCAGAATTAGAAAAGACAAAGCAGATCTGATGCTCTTTAGAGAGGTGGAATCTGTAGACGCTGGTGACCAATATGTCCTTAGGTTACAGGACAAGATGAGAACTTCAACGTATCATGGTTCTTAGCACAGAGGTCTATTGCATGACCACTAGAATAAATGAATGAAAGAATGAGTGAATGAATTAATAAACAGAATGAAGAACAGTGACACAGAAATTTATCAAAAAGATGGATTGAAAGCAAGTCAAAATTTCAAGAAGTCTAGCTGTGAAATGCTGCAGAGCAGTCAAGGAGGGTGAGGTCAGAAGAAGGACCTGATTAGATTAAGGAAATGCTATTTAATTGGATTTCCTAAAAAGAAGATTATCTCAGGGAACAGAGGTCAGAATTCAGGGTTTTGATGAATTTATGAAAGGGAGGAGGTGGTTCCACCAGCCGCTGACTATATCAGAAAAAGAGAGTTAAGAGAAAGGGAGAGTATAGATGTCGATATTGGGTGACAGGGATTATATTTTTGGAAGGGGGAAGCTTTGCAAATGATTTGCATATGATGTAAACAAAGGGTGTGTATTAGAAACTGGAAGTGAGGAATATAGTAATAGAATACTTAGGAACAAAGAGAAAGACACTTCATAATTTATTGTTTATAGTCTCACTTTTCATATTTCTGTCTCTCTGCTTGTCTGTCTCTCCCTCTCTCTCTCTCTCTCACACACACACACACTTACACACACACAGCTAAATGCATAGCAGTCATTTTGTAACTATCTGTTGATAGACTAATGAGAGGTTGAACAGTTAAATGCCAGGCAGGAGAGAGGGCACCATTTTCTACTGATACTCTGACATTTCGGGAAGCTTCAACCACACTATTGGAGGAAGAGGAATATTCACAATCATATATTGGAAGTTTAGTAAATATTTTAAAAACTATTTCTGGCAAACTATAAGAGGGTTTTTTTGGCCACATGCTCAAGTTGAGGACAGTGTCACTTGGGTACTGTTCCCCTAAGTATAGAAATGTGAAATGTGCCATTCCCAATTAAGAGTCTGATATATCTGGTTTCCTAATGACAGTGGATTTTTCAAAGGAAGGTAAATGTGACATTCTCACTTATTGTTCAATTTGAAGACAAAGTCCAGCTTTCTGGACTTACTTTCTCCAGATGCAAGACAATCGGCTCCCGGCCCCAAACAGAGGAGACTCAACCCCAGTGGCTTCAAATGTTATTTATCATGAAATTGCCCAGTCTTTAAAATCCTGCCAGAACACTTCGTTCGATTTGGTGTCCTTCTGCAATGGTGAATTCAACAGGTTAAAGCTGCATCCTGTGAAAAGTGTTCATTTGTTTTAAATTTACCACCCACTAATTCTGTGGAGTGACCCCTTGTTTTCCGCGCCAAGGAAAAGCAAGAAAATCGGTAGCACAGCTCAGGTAAGCCTGGTGCTGCAGTGTTTTCCCTTTTCTTGTTCTTCTTCTATTTGTAGGTAAATAAGCATCCAAGCTCCTGTCTGCAAAATTCAGTCCAACTCCCACCACCTTGTCAAACTCTTCAAGGGAAACATTATTGCCTTAATTGCTTAAACCCAATTTGCATAATATGGAGTTCTGACAGCCACAAAAACAGGGATGCAAAAAGGAGATTAACAAGTGAGGTGCATGCTTAGCCAAGCCTGTGCAGTTTGGAAACGAGAGCAGAGAAGAATTTATCGGATGGGTGGGTTCGCTGTTTCATCTGCTCTCTGTCCCTCCCCCCTGCACCTCCTTCTCTCCATCCCACCTTCAGTTTGTTTGTTTCTCATTTGCATGCATTGGCTCCTAGTATGCGCCTAGACTGTTAATGGCCATTCCCAGCGGAGCCTCCTTCAGGCCTGGGTAAAGCGCAGGCAGCACCAGCCAGGACAGATTTTAAAACAGCCTTGCCTCTTTACACCAAGCTCATCCAAACATTCAAAACGTTAACACTTCTCAGGAAGGGAGGGGCTGTGCCATCCTCATCTTTGTGCTGTAGTGTCTTTTCATAAAACCAAATTGATTTCTCTCTGAAAGAGTCATGGGCGATCAACTCCTCTCTGTGAGTCCCATCAGGAACATCCTCTGCGTGGCTGCCAAAGTGCCCCCAGCCTCCAGGGCAGAAATCCGTCTGTGCCATTCTGTTCTTGGGGGTACTTCTGGCTTCCTGTTGCCTACAGGTTCACAGACCCCTTAAAAATGGCCTCTAATCTACATCCAGTCACCCCACATTACTACTGTAAAAGGAAAATGTTCCATTTACTAAGGCATTTGCCCAGGAGATACAGAAACGAAATGCTGTTTCACTGCAACTCCTCTAACCAGCGAAAGCTGTTCAAGTACCATGAATTTTGAAGGACTCCTTTCCCTCCATCCCCAGATCTTTACTGAAGACCCTCTCCTGACGAATGAAAAGTGGGACTTATTTTAACCAACTGTATTGAGACCAACTGACTCATTCTATTCTATCCAGGGTGCTAGCTTTTCATCCTTAATTGGCATAAACACCAAGAATCCCCACCTTCCATCACATAGAAACCGCTAGCATTTCCCCTTCAGTGAATTACACAATGAATTCCTTCCCTGGTGTTGCCTGGAAAGATGATATACTCACTTCCTCCCCTGAGGTGTTTGATCTATTCTCCAACGCTTGCAATTCTGTGTTCGCCCTAGCCTCGATCTCGTTATTGCATTTCACCGCAGCCAGGACTAGCCTGGTCTCACCCATCCAACATCCTTTGCTCATTCCTACCGACATCTAATACTAGTTCTGGTAACTCCTACTCCAGAGAGCCTTTCCTCCTAAATAAATTCCCCAAGGATGCTGTTACTTTTGCCTTTTTCCCGGAAGGCCCCTATCTCTTTGCAAGTTAACGCATCCAGGCCCCAATCACTGTACATACTACCACCACAGTTACCTGAGAAGGAGAAATATAGAAATGGGTTCTTTGTTGCTAAAGTATACAAAACACAATTGATTTTTGTATATTGATTTTGTATCCAACCACTTTCCTAAACTACTTTGCAGTTCTAGTGGTGTATAAATCCTCTTGTTTCATGTAGACAATCATATTTTCTACAAATAATAAGAGCTTTATTTCTTGCTTTCTGATCTTTGGGCCTTTTATTCCCTTTCTTGTCTTGCTGCACTGGTTATGAGGCTTTCAGTGTGATGTTGTGATACTGAACATCTTTGTCTCATAACTAATTTTCAAGGCGATACTTAATTTCCCTAGTTAAGTATTTTGTTATATTTTTTAGATTTCCTTTATGAGGTAAAAAAAAAAAAGGTTTCCTTTAATCCTAATTTACAAAATGTGTTTATTATGAATGTATATAAGATTTTATCAAAGTTTTTTTCTCAATTGCTTTTTACATAAATACCCTCCCCAAATTCCAAACTGTTTTTAAAAATATCTGCATTTTTATGTTTTTTTTCCCCAATGCATATAGTTTTCCAAATTTTTCATTCATGCATGATAATGTAAGCCCCAAAGGCTCCAACTGAAATATCTCTTGCATATACTTTGGTTTCAGTGTATATACCTTTGTCTGTGTTTGGTGGGGAGGGGACTTTGATTTTGGAGAACAAAGAAGAGTTAATGTGGAGCCCAAAGAAATGCAAACAGTGGTGAGAGAGCTGGGATTTAGTCCTTAGTTTAGAGTTTCAAACAGAACAAACAGATTTTGGATTTTTTTGAGTGCTCACTTAAGAGGAAACTGTTTAGAAATAAATAACATGTCTCTATCTGGCTTTAGTGTTCCAGGTTTTATTTGTGATGATGATGTTCTTGATGATGGTGATGATGATTTGGAAACATAAATATATCATATCGGCCAGGAGTAGAGACAACTTCTAATTCTGAATGACTAAATAAAAAGTGAGGCACATTTGATCAAAAGGCAGTAACCAAGATTGTATTAAGCGAGGTGGACTTTACAATTTGACAACCCAGAAATATTGAGAAGCCAAAGGTTTTTAGGGTATGTAGAATAAAAACTGAGAATCTAAAGAGAGGATAAAGTAGACTGACCCATCATTCACACCTTAAATACAGTGGTGGGCAGCAATGTGCTGACTTTATGTGTATATGACTGAATTTTTATTAGATACTCAGATTTGGGTCTTGGATTGAAAAGAAATAGTCAATCTAACAAAACAATGACAAATAGTTTCAGATCATAATGTTTGCTAAAGGAAGAGGCTCAAATACCTCCTGTTTAATGGGGACTCTTCCATCTACCAACCTTTATTTTCAGATACACACAAAGAATGAGGGACGCCCCGGAGAGGGATCATAGCAGGAGACCTTGGTATTACAGGTTAAAGCTTGGGTCGGTATTCTGATTGTGCTTCCTCACGTGTAGGAGAAGAGGGAAGTCAGGTTACAAGGGGATTCTGATTGTGATAAAGGCCAGGGAAAGAATGCTAAAGGAGGAAGGCTTTTACCCCATCCAGTGACACAGGATTGTATTGTTTGCCACCGTTTGTTGGGCAGCCCCAAGGCAATTCAGTCTGGTACTTCTGAAAAATAATGAACCATGTGCACCGTGATATCAAAGAAATGGAAGTTGGAATTGAGAGAATGCTTATGATCAGCCAATTGAAAAATTTCACCAAGTTTAGTTCTAGGTGCAAAATGACCCCGTAGTGATGAAACACTTACCCTCTGAGCAAATTTTAAAGATGTTAAAAGGTGAAGGTTTTTCCATTTATGGCAATACCATAGTACTTCCTGATAAGCATCAAAATCAAAGGAAAAGCCAATTTTAAACAGCATAGAGATGGAAGTAATTGAGGAACTAATCCATACAGACTGGCATTCTTCTGAGGATATTTACTATGCAATCTCACTTTTAGCATTTATCCTATTAAGGCAGAGATTTAATGTAGAGAATTTTGTTTAGAGACAAAATAAAACTTCAAAGAAACCACAGAAGTAAAATGAACTTCAAAGACACCCTTCTGAGAAAACTAGATATAACAAATGTTTATTTAAGCATTCAATGACCAAATAACTAATGTTTAAAGCTTTCAAAAATCAGGGAAACAGGTTTTAGAGTTGTCAGTTTATGCAAGGGCTAGTTCTTTGTAGCATTCGTTCCTCTTCATCACATGGGTGAGGGTAACCCTGTGTACATGTCCCAGGGAGCAGCAGGTGAGGGTAACCCTGTGTACATGTCCTGGGGAGCAGCAGGTTGCAGGGAACCTGACTTATTTGTCTCTCAGACACCAAGTTGTGTTGCACTAGTGTAACCTGTGTGACAATATAAAGACTTTAGGTCCCATCAGTAAGTGAAAAGATCCAGTAATATGAGAATTTTCACAGTATCGTATTGTAATTTGTGTATTTTATTTATTTTATTTTTTAAAAGATTTTTATTTATTTATTTGACAGAGAGAGAAACAGCCAGCGAAAGAGGGAACACAAGCAGGGGCAGTGGGAGAGGAAGAAGCAGGCTCCCAATGGAGGAGCCTGATGCCGGACTCAATCCCAGAATGCGGGGATCATGGCCTGAGCCGAAGGCAGACGCTTAACGACTGAGCCACGCAGGCGACCCGTGTAATTTGTGTATTTTAAAACCATATTCGAAGATTCTGAAACTTCACTATTACCAATTATTTAAATAAGGAACATTTATTTTAAAGCACAGAGACTTGGGGCGCCTGGGTGGCTCAGTCAGTTAAGCGTCTGCCTTTGGTTCAGGTCATGATGTGGGGCGGGGGCGGGGGGGTGTCCTTGCTCAGAGGGGAGCCTGCTGCTCCCCTTGCTTGTGCTCCAGCACACACGCACGCTCTCTCTCTCTCTCTAAGACAAATTAAAGCACAGAGACTTTACACTGAAAAAAGACAATGTTAAAATTATTGATAGATCAAGGGCTACAAATTTTAAACATATGAATTCATCCTTAAAATTTCAAAGGAATTTAATGGCAAATTATGATTCAAAATAAAGTTGTTTGCTTTCTGAAAAGCAAAACTTACTGTCATGAAAAGGAAAAAAAAAAAGAAAGCAACAAACCCCCAAATAAATAATTGCTGAGGAGACGCTCTTGGTCAATCGTGAGATGTTCTCCAATATCCATTCTCCCTTTCACCTATGATCAAGTTTTAGCTGGACTCTGGGCACTCAAGGAAGACTTTATTTCCCAGTCTTCTTACAGTTGTGTGCAACCGTGACACCAAATTCTGGTAAATGCAACATGAGGGAAGGTGCTATGTGCCATTTCCACATTTGCACTTTGAATGATTGAACATGCACTGCCTTGGCACCTTTCCGGGAGACCGCTGCTGCAAGGAGGTGAGAAGGGGGAGAAATGCCTGGGGCAGAGAGATGGAGGCCACTCAATGGAGATGCAAAACTGCCCTCAGCAAGGCTGCTCACCTCTGAGCTGTAACCTGACAGACAAATGATCTGTTGCATTTCTGCCACTGTTTTTTTACCCCCCTGGTTTACTTGTGACAGATTCTTAGCCTGAACCCTAACTAATTCACCTGCCAAGCACTCAGAGAGGTGTGTTTAATTAGAGAAGACTCCTTGAGTGGATTTTGAGGAAGATGATCAGCACGAATTGTCTAGAAGTTGGATATATATCTATACCTATATAGGTATAGATATATATATACACACACACACACAGATATGCAGTGGTACAGTGATCAGGATAATCCATAATAGATGGGATAATTAAGTTGATTAAAGAAAGAGGGGTTCACCAAGAAAGTGATAAATAACAACCAATATTTTCTTCAATAGGTGAATGGATAAATACGCAAATAAACTAAGGTATATCCAGACAATGGAATATTATTCAGCATTAGAAGAAATGAACTATCAAGCCATGAAAAGACATGGAGGAAACTTAAATGAATATTACTAAGTGAAAGAAGCCAAAAACAAAAGTCCACTACTATGAGTCCAACTATATGACATTATGGAAAAGGCAAAACTATGGAGATGGTAAAAAGATCAGTCATTGCCAGGACTGGCAGGTGAGAATGGGCAGGAAGAGCACAGAGGATTTTTAAAGCACTGAATATGCTCTCTACGATACTATAATGATGGATACAAGTCATTGTACATTTGTCTAAATGCATAGAAAGTACACCAGCAAGAGTGAACCCTAAGATGAACTACGGACTTTGGGTGATAATGATGTGTCAGTGTAGATTTGTCAACTGTAACAAATGCATCAGTCTGGTGAGGGATGCTGATAATGGGGGAAGCTATGCACATGCAGGGGCAGTGGTTATATGGGAAATCTCTACCTTCCTTTCAATTTTAGGGTGACTAAAACTCCTCTAAAAAAAATAAATTCTCCAAAAGCTCAAAATGTTCATTTAAATTAAGTGACTTCTATATGTAAGTTATGCCACAATAAGGTTGTTTAAAACAAACAAACAAAAACAAATTAAAAAAAAAAAGAAGATGGTGAAGAGAAAGGCTCACATGATGGAAGAATCCCAGTCATTCACCACTGCTGACACCTGAAGAGGTCATGTGGTCTATTTCCCTTCTCTATACACGTGTATTTCCTACAAAATTTGGAGCCATGCAACAGTTTCTTATACAGGAAAGTCACTACCTCACAACGGTGCTTATCTCTTTTTATTAAGATCAAGCATTAGAAAATTCTTCTGTAGATAGATCTGAAAGCCACCTCTCCTTAGTCTCTAATCAGTGGTTCAAGCTTTATCTTTAAAAATGATAAAAAAAATGTTTAATTCTCTCATTATATAACATCCCTTTAAATCTTCCTTTGTCAGGTTTCCCTTTAACCTCTTTATTTTCAAATAAACTTCCTCAGGGGTTTTTAACTTGACCCTTACCTCCCAAGACTTCCAAGCCTACTGCTGTCTAGATCTCTTCTTCAGTTTGTTGATACTCTTCAAATGTGCCCAGAATTGAATGCGCTACTGTAAGTACGTCCTGATGAGGATGGAGAAAAAAACTGATATCCACTGTTCTTGTTCTGGGCACTGTACATCTTATAACAGAGAATTAGATCAAATTATTATTATTATTTTTTAGATCTTTTGTTTCTTTTATCTGGTAGCCCTCCTTTATTATCTAAAACCAATTATCCTTACATTTTGTCTGAGATGGTATGAGCATGGGAGATTCTAGAAGCAGAGAAATAGGAAAAAAAAAAGATTTTGGTAATAATCTAATGCATGAAGTGAAGAGAAAGGGAGACATACAAGAAATGGTTTAGAAAAAAAAAAGTAGGTGTAGTAATGAATCGGATGCGAATAGTAAAAATAAATAAATAAAATGTGAAAAAATAGAAAACTTCACTGAAATGAGTTTAAAATAGGAGATTTGGGAAGGAGTGTTGGGGAGGAGGTATTAGGAAAAGATAGAGATTTTTTCAGTGCTGTTGAAATGTTCACAGCTAGTTTCTGCTTTACTTGATGGGGAAAGGAGAGAAATAAACTACTTTGGAAGGAGATCATGTTCAGATGCAAAGTGGGACAGAGAGAGGAACGTTTGTTTCTCTGTACTGTTCAGAACCGTGATGGGAGAGGAACAGATGGTATGGTGGTTCAGATAAGCACTTCAAGTGAGGCTGTTCTTATCCGAAGCTTATTCCAAACACCCAAGTTTCTTGAATCTGTGATATGACATTGGAAATATCACAATCAGGAAGCTTTCAAATGAGATTTCTGGCGCTTCCTGAGGCAGTTGTATTCTCCAAAGACTGTTTTAATTAAGACTCAGGAGATTAATTCTCACTGCTGGTGGCTGTTATGGTATGAGCCCACACCTTCACCAAACAGATAAATTCAGGCAGGTAATTGAGCCAAAACATTTTAATATTGAGTCTCAAGGATTTATGGCTGTTTTCATCACCAAGACTGTATAGTTCAAGGAATTGTGCTTGAAAAAGCAAGAGCTAACCCTCCACAAGGTGAAGAAACTAAAGGAAGCATTTATGTTTCAGAAGACTGACTGGCAGCATATAATAAAACATATCTGGCTTCAAATTCCAGCTCTTAGAGCAATGGGTGACTTTGGGTACGTTACTTAATCTTCTGAGCTCTCATTTCAGAATTTGTTCTTAAATACATGCGCTCTTGCACTCATTACTTCCAAATTAATTAAGTGCCTACTACGTTCTGCACAGCTATTAAGACATGTGTCTGCTCCAGAGAGTTTACGGTCTAGCGGGAAGAAGCACATTGGATTACGGTGCTCTCCTTACTTGTTTTAAAGGGCTTCTGTGTGCCAAGGACCGTGCTAAACATTTTATACAGTATTTGCTTATTTATTTTGCACAGAAGCTCTAAGAAGATATTAGTATCTTCGGTTACATAAGGAAACTGAGGATTAGAAAGTTTAAGTAATTTGCCCAGGTTAATACTTGAAATCAGGTATTTCTAAGCCGGGTGCTTCTGTTCGCAGTCTCTGTACCACGATACTTATATCTAAGCGTTAGGCAGGGAATAAGAGGGACTGGAGGAATCGCTGAGGGGCTCCCACACCAGGCCATAACCCAAGGAGTAATAATATTTAGTTCATAGAGTTTGGCAGAGGCTTTTATTTCCATAGTGGTTCAGGTGAAAGAAGAGCACACGTTAAAATTCTTTTTTTTTCTTTCTTTTAAGATTTTCTTTCTTTATTTGACACAGAGAGAGTGCACGCAAAAGCACAGCACAGGCAGGGGGCGCTGCAGGGGGAGAGGAAGCAGCTGGCTCCCCCCTTGGCAGGGAGGATCCTGGGATCATGACCTGAACCAAAGGCAGATGCTTCCCTGACAGGTGCCCCAGGAGAGCACACTTTAAAACTGGGTGCATAGCATGTCTAGTCTTGAACTCTCTGAGCACAGAAAGAGGCTACTGATCAAGTTAACAACGCAAGCAAGAATAGGGAACGGGGAGCATGTGGTCACGGTACTCAGGAGCGGGAGGCAACTGTGTGAGATTGGGAAGGAAACGAGGACCAGGAGTGGAAATCCTTCTTTTGATGTAATCACCTTCCAAGAGTAGTAGAGGACATTAGATATTAGAAAAGGCAGACTAACAGACTGGATTTAGGAGAAAGAAGATGCAGATTAATGATGTAACCAATGCCAGAAGAAAACAACAGGGATCAAAGTTCAACCTAGTACCTATGGAGTGCAGGAGATTGTAACTGGCTGTATCGGATGAACTCTGCTTTAGAAGGTACAGAAACAGTTTCTCCTGGTTATTCATCACCAGAGCACACTCACCATTTTACTGTTTAACTCGCTGCACTGCACCTCCCTTATCCCACCACCATGCCCCTACCCACCAACAGCTTGCCAAGCAACATGATAGCACCAGGGTCCTCTCTGTGCCCAGCAGTACTTGCATGGATTCAGAGACAGCTTTCCGAATGGCTGTAGTCCCCCCACACACTTCTGCTTTCATTTTCAATACCGTGTAATCAGTCCTCCACTTTATAACTTTATTCTGTGTGGGCTCCAATTTTTTATTGGTAACAGTTTATACTTCTGCCCTTGAGCCCTAGTAGCAAAAGAACTACATACATTTTAATAAAGTGTTATTTGCATATATGCATGCATGTGTGTATATGTATGTGTACAGGTGTATGCATAATATGTGTATACACTATGTGTTATGTGTATGGCATACACACACACACACACACACATACACAAAAAGATGGTTCTAAAAGGAACGAAGAACCAGAGAAAGAGGGACAATGAGAAGAGATGGAGCTGATACTGGAACAGGAGCTAAATGTGGGAAAATGTATAATAAAGCATAATTTATCAGTGACTGGTAAAAGAGAGTACTGGGACTTTGGGACATTTTGTGCTGCCAAGCATTAGCGAGGGTGGACAGTTCAAAATACCAATTTCTTATTCAGATCAGGTATCAGGATTTGTTGTGTCATGGAGCAACCATTATGGATTCTCAGGCATCATATCTTTAGGAGTTTCAGGATTTGTATTTATCAAAGTGGAACTGAAGAATGAGATCCGGGATTTGGGGGCCACTTATCTACTTGCCATAATCAAGCACAATGGATAGGAAAACAATTCTGACATGGGCAAAATAAGTAGCCATTCTGTATTCAAAGTGTATCAAATGGGATTCAGGAAGCGCAGTCCCAGTCCTGACCCTGAGATGAAGAAAAAGGGACAGACCCAAAACAAACAAACAAACAAAAAAACAACAAAAAAAACCCAAGCATGTATTTATTTAAAATACTGATAACTGGTTGTTTACACAAACTGCTTCATTTCACCTTAAAACTGGCCTATATAAAAACGTAATTATACTATTTTATTTTATTTTTTTAAAGATTTTATTTATTTATTTGACGGAGAGAAATACAGCCAGAGAGAGANGAGAGAGGGAACACAAGCAGGGGGAGTGGGAGAGGAAGAAGCAGGCTCCCAGCGGAGGAGCCGGATGTGGGGCTCGATCCCAGGACTGTTGCTCTTTTTTCTCACCTTTCATCTCCTCACCCATTTTTGAATAGACTTCTGTAGATAAAAATCCTCTTTTCAAAATACATAAATGGCATAAAGTGTAGAATAGTTTTCTTAAGTGTAATAGACCCAAGGTAATGCCTACAAACTAAAGGAACTATTAACCTAGATTTATTTTTATTTATTTATTTATTTTGAGAGAGAGAGAGAGAGCATGTGCATAGGGGGAAAGAGGCAGAAGTATCAGGAGAGAGAGAATCTTAAGCAGGCTCCATGCCCAGCATAGAGACCAATCTCAGGACCCTGAGATCGTGACATGAGCCAAAATCAAGAGTAGGATGCTTGCCCAACTGAATCACCCAGGTGCCCCTAGATTGGTCTTTAAATGTGTAACAGATAACAAATACTGGACAGATAGAGAATAAAAGGTATACCTACAATTGTTGACACTGTAAAATATACAACCCCTTGGACAAGTAATAGAAATTCCAAAATCAGAATGATACCCCTAGTAATATTAGCCAAGAAAGGACAAAACAAGTGTATTCATCCTTCACCAAATATTTATTAAGCACTCCATTATATCAAGGACTGTTTAAATCAGTCAAAAGTTAATTAAAATTTATCTATAGTAATCAAAAATTAGAACCAGTCTAAATGTCAAAAAATAAAAGACTGATCTAGTGTGGCACATCGTTTAGTCAAATGGTAAGAAGGCACTTTACATTAAAATATATACAAATATGAAAGCTCCTGAAAATGGTTAGGCAATCATGTTAAATAGAAAAGCAAACCATAGGGGTGCCTGGCAGGCTCAGTCAGTAGAGCATCTGACTCTTGATCTTGGGGTTGTGAGTTTGAGCCCCACAGTGGCTATCGAGATTACTTAATGGAAAAAAAAAAAGCACACTTGCCCACTAGCATCTCAACCGTGTAATATATATGTTCACATGGACATTGATTTGAAGGAAATCTTTTAGAAAGTGAACCAGTTTTTATTAAAGTGGTGATATCATGCATGATCCTTTTGAAGATGGTGTTTAATATTGATAGTATAGTACCTTTGTTCAGTAAGAAAAAGAGGCCTCATTCCCTAATTACACTTTGTGTGGATGTGATGGCATTTAACTACATGAGAGGCTTCTTAAGGTTCACGGTGATTCCAGTCCCACAATGTGGCTGCCTGAGGTCTGACCCTACGTGCATACCAACTGCAAGGAAGATTGTATAACCCTTTGGAAACTGCTGATACTTTTCAGCTCTAATTCTTTCTCCAGGGGGATATTTGAAAGTGGCTCCTTTGCTGATTTCATAAATTTTCATTTTCGAACTTTTCCCCTCAGTCTCTTTCTAATGAACTTTCTTAAAAAAAAAAAAAATCCTTCCTGAAGTTTCATGCTGTAGTACTACCCCTGGGTATGACTCCCATGTGAGGGTGTCAAATGTAGTTACATTGTTCTCTCTGTTCCTTAATGACTCACCTCGGCATGCAAGTCCAACATCATCGCCGCCCTACTAGGCTGCCGAGTTAGCTATTTCAAGGAACAACTATTCATGTTATCCCATCAAAATTATTTTAAACCATACCCAGAAAATAATAAAAATAGTAATGCTCACTACATTAGACCCTTCACCCAAGGATATCCAAGCATTTTACAAGATTTCTTTATCAGTCATTTGCATAACACAACCAAGAAACAGGTGAGCAATATTAAAAATCATACTTCTATTTCTTTAATCATACTTCTTTAAAAAAATAGTATAGACTCATCCTCAGTTCCTTCTTTTTTTTCTTATAGCTTTCCAACTTATTTGAAGATTCCAATGGAATCTGACAAAAGGATGCAGAATCCAGAACTAGATAACACAATAAACATTTGATTTGGGGGGAAAGGCAAACAAATAAAGATGATATATTTTTCTGGATCCAAAAGTGTTCCTTTCCTTCTGAAAATCCTCACAGCCTATACACTTACTTTCCTGTTCCTCATCAATCATCCTCATCTATGAAGTACCTACAAACATGTAATCAATGAAGCAACATGTGATGGAAATTCTGAGACCTAGCAAAAGCCTTATCAACCTTACAAAGGTCAAAAGGCACAAAGGGAGAGGTAACCTTATATCCCTGTGTGGGAGGCATCCTCCTTCAGCCTATTTGGCTTGAAGGGACACTTGTGAGGTCATGTTGCTCGGTGATAGTGCTGCCAGCCCTAGAATGATTGATTCCTATAACTCGCTGTCTATTTTGTTCACCACCGTACGCCCAGCACCTGCAACAGTGTATCTTGCCTATAGTAAGTGCTTAGCATTAACCCGTATTTGTTAAATGAATGAATCTACAGTACTTTTGATTTATGGATCACAAACAGATTTTTCTCAGCTTGTAATTTAAATACTTTGCCCAGTGAACAGACTTTGATAATAATTTGAACAAATTGGCTATAAAAAGTATTTCAGAAAATATCTGGGGTAAACTCGAATATGCACATGTAGTGAATATACTAACAGCCCCCCAAAAGAATACCTAAGTCCTAATTCCCAGTACCTGTGAATGTGACCTTATAAGAAAATGGGTTCTTTGCAGATATAATTAAAAATCTTAAGATGAGATCATCCTTTAGGTGGCCAGTGACTAGTGTTCTTAAAAGAGAAGCCATAGAGAGAAAAACCACACAGTTAAGAAGGCTATCCACAGACAGAGACAGAGATTGGAGCTATGCCTCCATAAGCCGAGGGACTCCTCCAGCTAACAGAAGCTGGAAGACACAGAAGATTCTCCTTCAGAGCCTTCAGAGGAAGTGCCTCCCTACCACACCTCTACTGTCTTAAGACACCTAGTTTATGGTAACTTGTTGTGGCAGCTCTAGAAAACTAATATAGGCCTTACAATAGAGGGTATTAAGAAAGAAATGAATTATTGCTGTTTGTGTTAGGTGTAATAATGGTACTGAGGCTATGCAGGAACAGACTTTGTAGTTAAAAACTTCATTATTTAGGGATGAAATATATGTTATCTTTAACTGACTTTAAAATACATCATCCAAATATAGATGATGTGACAAAATGATAATTATTATAGAATCTAGGAATTGAATATTTGAGTTTTTACTATATTATTCTATTATTTCCTGTGTATTTGAAAATAATAAATAAAATGCTGAAAGTAAACACTTCTTCAAGCAGTCTTATATCACGATGTTTAGTCCTTTAAAATAACAATCAGTTCTCCAAAATAGACACTCAATTTAAAAAATCATCTTCCAATGTCTAAAAGGAAAGATCTAATCTCCATAATTTTTCCTTCTAGGCTGTGTGACTGGCTTATTTAATCTTTTCACAACTCTGCTCTATGCATCTAGCTGTCCAGCTTTCAAAATCAAATTGAACGCTCTTCATGGTACCTCTTCAAATTTTTCTTTTTCTCAGGTTAAAATCATTGATTCAACCAGTGAAAAATCAATAGGTTTCTCCTAAATTCTATCTCTGATTCTACCCCAAAACTTCACAAACTGCTGTATAGAACAGCCACTACAAATCTCCACACCCCTCCACCTTCCCTTAAACATTAGGTGCTAAGCTGGTGATTGTTCTCATGCTTCACGGTCAAGTCCCCTCCTCCAATGATAGCCTGTCTCCTCAGCTTCTCAACAGAGCTGATTGTCTAACTCAGAGGGATGAGATCAAAGTTTGACAAATTGCCATTTACTTTACTTCTACTAGAAGGTGATCTCAGCAAATGAGATTTTCTTTCTGGTATTCCTTGGTTCTCTCTCGTCCTTTTGCTGATCTTTGCTAGAGGGACAGAGCAGTCCATTTGCTCTATTTTATCACCCCAAAATTTTCTCATAATTGTCTTTTAGTGACACCATCCTCTGGCCAAGAGAACGTTTCTTTCGATCACTCAAGGCCCCAGTACCATCATGGGTATTCTCTTGTCTAGAGAGAGAGAGACATCTAGTAATAGCTGTTCTTCATCCTTTTATGAAACTTATCCTTGCAGAATTATATATTAGATGGCTTAATCCCTTTAAGGGTTATTCTCTGTGTTTTGTGTGTGTAATGTAGACAAATCACAGATGGGCTTCATAAAGTGCGTGGCGGGCATTATTACAATAGGAAGACTACTTCTTCCTACCTGGCCTGCAGTAGACGCTGAGGAATCGGGCTCCATAAAGTCCCCCTCCCACCTTATCCCATCATACCACACCACCACTGATCTGTCTTTTGCAGCCACTCCTTCCTTCTCCTTCCATTCTGTAACAACTTTAAGTCATGGATTATTTTTTCCAGAAACATGCAACCAATGTTTTATCCTGATAACTTCTATCACAATTATCAAGGCGCTAAAAGGGTCCTCCTTGAAAAGCAAACTTGGGTTTGCCATTCTGCTTCAAATACACCTAACATCAAGCCCCCTTCATAGTGAGGTGTCTATATCATCACTGAATCATTTGTGTAGGATTCATGAAGTTACTTACATTATGAATGTCTTCCAGCAGAACCTACACACCTACTTGTTAATTACACTTACATATCGTCTCTTGCACTGCTCTTCACACAGGTAGAGTCTTCTCATTTTTCTGGTTTCAATTTAACCGCTCCTTGGAGTGGTCTTACCTGACCACACAATCTAAGGCACATTTCCCAGGCATATTTTTATCATAGTGTTAACCAGATTATGCACTTACACAGTATTTGTGGATTGAAATTTAATTCCCTTACTTGGCTCAAAGCTCCATGTCTATTTTCTTCATTACCTTAAACCTAACACAGTACCAGATACACCACATACATATGGTTAATAAGTATGTGTTAAATGAATGAGTGTAGCATACATTCAAAGCCCAGCCTTACCCCACTTAACTGATGTCTGATATTTATATTTTAGGTCCAAGCTATTTTCCTTTCATAACAGGATTTTCCTCTTCTTCTCCTTCTCTATTTCTCTTTCACTTCTCCTATCTCTCCTCTTATTTCTCTTGCTTTACCTTCTTGCCCCTCCCTTCTTTTCTTCTCTCTTCTCTGTCACCCTATTTATGAATTTTATGGGTTACAGCTCACATATGGAAAAGATAGCCCCATTTCATATCTATTAAGTATTGAACAATGGAACTGAGAGTTGATTCACATTTTAAAGGGTCATAATTTTCAACCACAAAGTTTTGCCTAGCATCCCAATGGCTGCGATTTTGAAAGGAACCAAAATTTAGTCATGCTGGTACTATTTCAAAGGAGACTGTAGAAAAAGCATTCTGTATTCTATTAATTTATATTAATTATATGCAACAGTGTCACACTATGTTTGTATGTGGTAAATACAAGTTAATTTTTGTTTGCTTGTTTATTTCTGGAAAAAGTAGTATAAGCCAGTCCTAAAATATAAAATATGGGATGTACAAGTTCAGTAGAGCCCACCTTCAAAAGTGAGAGAATATCAGTCTTGTTAGTTTCCCTAAATTTGGTTGTGGTGGCTGTTGTTGTTTAAATCCTCTTTATTGCATGTGGGCCATAGTTTTTCCCACTCAATAAAACTCTTCTTCTTCTTTTTTTTTGTTTTATTTAAGATTTTATTTATTTATTTGACAGAGATAGCTGGAGTGCACAAGCAGGGGGAGTGGCAGAGGGAGAGGGAGAAGCAGGCTCCCCGCTGAGCAGGGAGCCCAATGTGGGGCTCAATCCCAGGACCCTGGGATCATGACCTGAGCTGAAGGCAGTCACTTATCCAACTGAGCCACCCAGACACCCCAACAAAACTCTTCTTGAAGAGATTGCAAAGCACTAGAGAAGACATCCCTTCAGAAAAGCAGCTGTGATGCTATCTGATGACGAATCAGTGTTGCCAAGGCTAATAATACATTAATCATTAATATCATTAGAATAGTTACAACTCAGGCACTGGTATCAGATGGATCTGGGTTGAGTGAAGTTTTCTCCCTACTAATCATGTCACTTTGGGCAAAGTCTTGAGCTCTCCAAGCCTCACTTTCCTTATATGTAAAATGAGGGTAATGATACTATCTACCTGATAGGGTGATTGAATGGGCCCCAAAGTTGATTATTCCAATACTGGGTAAGTATAAAGAGTACGTATTCAGTTAAATGACAGCTACTACTATCACTGTGATTCTCCTATGTATTGCTATGTTGCTGTGGTGGCAGTGGTGATCACTTTGTTCTTGTGAAGTGTGAAAAGAATGTGGCAAAATAAGGGAGGTTAATTCTAAGTGCTGTCAAACAGAAAACACGTCAAGTAAAGCAAATGTGGGTATCGTAAGAAAACTAGTCTGGACTCTTAAAAGAAGATTAACATTAAATCTCTCTTTACTCATGAAGGAAGCTGGGAGCATTTGGGCAAGCAGCTTCTCAGTAGCCCATCCAGTATCTCCTACAGGCTCTTTCAAATGATAAATTGAGGAAACACTTGGGAAGTATCAGCCCCATCATGTTGCTTCGGGGATTAGTGAAACCATCTGGATTAAGAAAGTAATAAAAATGTTCAACAAATTCAAATCCAAATAAACGTCATGTTTCATAAAAATGTGAATAAATTTAGCAATTAATTCTCCGTAATTTTTTTATTATGCTTTGTAAGCTTTCTCATGGAAATTTCACAAACAAAGGATATTAAACCTTCTTTTGAAAGTATCTTCTTGGGGGGAATTATAGTCTTTTTATGCAAAATTAAGATATTCAGAGAAAAATCAGCAGAAACATTTGCTTTTCTCTCACATCCTCAAGTAAAAACACAAGATTCATTTACTTATTTAAGGAAAACAAAAGGAAATCTAAAGGTTACAATATATTCTCAGAGAAGTTACAAGTAAAATCTAAATCTGGGTCAATGTTAATACCACAGAGGTAAAATTAGCTGGAAATTCCTGCTTATTTTAAGTTTTGTTAGGCTAGAGATAAATTGATATACAGATATCATTAAGTTACACTCCTGATTACCAATAACTATCAGCAACTGCCAATATACAAAGTACGCATCTGAAAATTTCATTTATAATTCAGTCATTTAGAACTGGCAACATGCTTTTCCCATAGAAACACTTTTTTTTTAAAGATTTTATTTATTTATTCGACAGAGATAGAGACAGCCAGCGAGAGAGGGAACACAAGCAGGGGGAGTGGGAGAGGAAGAAGCAGGCTCATAGCAGAAGAGCCTGATGTGGGGCTTGATCCCATAACGCTGGGATCACGCCCTGAGCCGAAGGCAGACGCCCAACCGCTGTGCCACCCAGGCGCCCCTCCATAGAAGCACTTATAATTTGTGGGTAAGTTCATATGTAAGGCTACAAATGCTACTTTTATATAAAATCATTTTGAAGTATTTTACATCTATAGAAAGAAACTAATTAATATATAATTTTTCAATAATAAAATAAAAATAAGTCTAAGTTGGAATAAAAAGTATTATTTTATATTTATTTAAAATTGTATGTATTAGAGAAATGATGGTAAAACTTAAAAGGGAAGAGAGCTGTGCTATCTTTGGTAGAGTTTCTGAAGAAGCCATAAATATGGGCATTTTTAAGGACTTCAGAGATTAGGCAAGACTTTCTCTTTGCCTAAATAATTTCATATCTTACAGATGGTACAGGTAGTTTTTCAGAACCAATTTAAATATTATCAGGTATTAACTAAAAAATGTAATAGAGAAAAAGAGAGGGTAACTGATTCACAAGGAAATGGGGGTGTGGTATGGGAGGAGATTTTAAATAAGCATGTATAAATGTCTGGAATCAAAGGAGATTAGCTGGGAAAAAATTTTTGGGCTTCATGCAGAGAATGATAGAGATGCAGAATTGTGTATAATCCTTTGGCAGCAAAAGGAAGTGTTGGGGCAGAACTAGGGGCCGACTTGTTCTACAAGCTGTCGACAAAGTGGCGGGGGATGTTTCTTCATGACATTTTGGTTGACAAACAGAGAATGCACACACATTGCATGAAGAAAAACACTTATAAGCCTCTGCTCTGGTATACTACTGAGCCTTTCAGGCTTGCAGGTAAAACACGTTTGCTTATCCTTACCAGGTTAATATGCAAACCTTCTGAACTTACAAACACTCAATATTAGCCAGTCCTCTCCAGCCATGAATTAGGTATTGGGTTTTAGCTTTTTAGCACATGAGTCTGCTTCTTAATTAATAGGACAGAAACCAAATGGGTGGGGAAAACGACACTTCATATCATATTCGCACATACTGTAGGGCTATCTACTGCAGCTCTTTTCATCTATTTCAAAATTTGTTTAATTTCTGAGTTTCCTATCAGACAGGAGACCTGGCGGGAAGTCCAGAGAGACTCTATGAATCACCTTTTCCCTCTAATGCAATAGTGCTGTCCCTAGTCTGTAGGCTGTGTCACCTTCAATTAAACAGTGGCTCAATCAGTGTGAAGACAGCCTTCGTATTGTTACCATAGAAAGGTTTCTCCTTTGTGACTAAGCCTTTTCCAGCTGTTGAGATGTTCACCAATTGCTGCCTCAGCTCCTTGGAACCCACTCGGCTTGCGCGCGCCGATGCGTTCACTGTACTAGTAATTAATGCCGTTAGCTTTGTAATTAAAAAAAAAAAACTTTCTGCCTTTATACTCAGGGTGATAATGCTTCAAGTAAAAATTAATTAAAATGAGATGAATTGCCTTCAGTTAAACGAAATGGAAAGAGAAAGGGAGGGGTAAAGGGAGGAGGAACCTGACAAAGAGTTTGTAGCCTTATTCATGAAGCAAACTGAGGAGGCTGGGCTTGCAGTTTTCTCCTGATTCTTTTTCCTTTGCATTACAGTCTGGGTTAATGGAGCCAAAAGTTATCAGCTGGGGAGGGAATACAAGGAAGCTCCACTTTTCCTCGACCTGACCGTGGGTCACTCTGAAGACCACCAATATGAACGCCCATGTTTGTTCAAGTCCCCCTTCAATTTTCCCATATTGGTCTGTTTGAGGTAATGGGCTGTGAAATTGGCTTTTATATTATTATTAATTAGATCCAATGCCTGATTTTTTTTTTTTCTGTAAACACTTGAGGCAGTGAAAAGGTCTGGTTCTCTTCACAGGACAAAGTCCTGACAAACTCAATCACTGATTATAGCAGAGCACGAGTGAGAAAACGGACTCCTTCCCATCCTGAAGCATAGGCCTGGTGAGAGACAAGTTCTGCATCTTCCGCTCTCCTGATACAGGGCATGCAGAAAGAGTGAAAAACATTACCCGTGTCTTCCAAGAACTGATACACTCACTAGAAAACCAACAACTAAGTTGCATGAACTACTTATGAGTGCACAACGAAAGGCTAAAAGGCTCTGACAGTCTGTGTGAAATGCAAGTCTATATAAAGAGAATGGACACATTGGTCTGGAGAAGTCAGTAGTGACTTTGTGGCGAGAATAAACCAAAGGGGAAAAAAAAGCAGAAAAAAAGACACACTTAAGGAGGAAAGAACTTTCACCACAGCTGAGAACATACAATTTCTATATATCTCAGTCATCAGTCAAGAGGGGAAAAAAACAATTCTGGTATTTCTCAAGCACTCTGGGAGGCTTTTGTATTTTAACAATATGTAAAAGACTCCTTTGGTTCTGTTTGGTGTTCTATAGATTGTCAAGCTTTGAATATTCTACCCTTTTAAGCCTTCAGTCTCTGATATGCAACCCTTACATTTTCAGCCAGAAACACAGGGGTGCCTGGGTGGCTCAGTTGTTTTAGCTTCTACCTTCAGCTCAGTCATGATCTCAGGGTCTGGGATTGAGCTCCGCATGGGGCTCCCTGCTCAGTGGGGAGTCTGCTTCTGTCTCTCCCTCTGCCCATCGTCCCTGATCATTTTCTCTCTCTCTCAAATAAATAAAATCTTAAAAAGAAAAAGAAAAAGAAACACAGTTTGTAGATGTAAATCATTATATGGTTTCATCTTTCAAGGTTAGGGCTCTAGCCTTGGTGCATGAACTAAGCACATTTAGAGAAATATACATTGAACCAACAGCACTCTGCATGAGTTTTGAAATTAGTACAAGAAGAGCTGCTGGAGAGCCTTCAGATCATCTCTCATAAGTACTACATATAGTCCTCCAATTCTACAGTCATCCCATGTTTGGGCCCATTTCACTAGCATTGCCAGGTAACAGCTTTCCAAGAAATTGGTAGTAAGCGTGACCATATGACTTACTTCTTCAACGTCTGTTACAGATTGTAAAATTAGATTCCTTAGACTTAAGAACAAAATTGACATTCTCTTAGTGAAGCCATCTGTATTTGTGCAAAGGGAATTTGTAAAAGTCCCTTCAACCAAAGATGTTTAGAGAAAAAATGTTCACTTGGTCCATTCAATATCTAGATGGAAAGCCTGCTGACAATCTATTGAGTCCTATAGAAGCTGCCCAGATGCTTTATAAAGGTCTTGGCTTGGTGGAGCATCTAATTTCTAAGCGAGAAAAATCAGTCATAGGTCCAGCTAGTTTAGCTAAAGAAAGAGATGGTCTGAAGAACTTTATTTCCCCCTCTCTTTTCCTTTTTCCTTTTTTTTTCTTCTTTCTCTTTTCTTTCTTTCTTTCTTTCTTTCTTTCTTTCTTTCTTTCTTTCTTTCTTTCTTTCTTTTTCTTTCTTTCTTCTTTCTTTCTTTCTTTCTTTCTTC
>NC_048218.1:59009188-59024377 GCF_002007445.2 Ailuropoda melanoleuca
CTTCCTTCCTTCCTTCCTTCCTTCTTTCTTTAGCAGCAGGGTAGATGTGCTACCTGAGACAGGAAAGGTCCTGAGTCTCAGATGGGCACAGGTCTTAAACACCAAGAAAGTAGAGTTGTTAGGTTAAATGAAACTAGCTAAGTCTTTGATGGATGTCAGGTGGCCTCAGAGCACCTGCTGAACTACTCAAACCAAGAAGAGGCCTGTAGCAACTGGAAGCATCTTTTTGCTACATTAGCAAAAAATTAAAAAGCAAAGGACGTTTATTTACCCCACCTGCCTTTCAGATGTATGGACCACTTCAACTTGTGTGGCACTAACAAAGGTAAACAGCTGATTCTTTCTCTAGCCTTCTTTAAACATTCCTCAGAACCTTGTAGAAAAGAAAACTACCATTTAGAATATCTGAGAGCTTGCAAGAAAAAAAGGTGCAGCCACATTTTAATTAAGAAATTATGGACTAGATTATGACAAGAAAAGCTGGACCTTGAAGTGATGAAGCAGTGTGGGGAAAAATGGGCCAGAATAGAAATTATAATACATTACTAGCTTAAGGTGAATTACTGAAATCCTGTGACCTCTATGAATTCCATGCTGCAGTTCAGTTTGTAATGGTCATGTGGTTTACCTGATTCTCCCCTCCCAGTTCCAGAAGGCATAGCAACATGCTCTGTGAGCAGCAGAAAATTCTCCTGCTGACTGTAGATTCTCCACTTAAAGTTCTGGATTTACAATCTGGTTTGAGCAAAGAACTGCTGACTGGCAGCTGGCACCTGCACAACTACCTGCTGCAATACTTTAAGACTTGGCCCTTAGAAACAGATACAGTGAGATCAGAGATCTGGGAGTGGGATGCATTGGACACAAACTACCTCTATGCACACTCTTCCTCTGATAGTTCAGTCTTCTTCTGTTATGTATGTTGAACAAGGGCTTTTCTTAGGTGTTTACAGGTCTGATCACAGATCCCATGGATTGGAGAATATAGGCTCATTCATTTTTCACTTGAACTTCACTTGGGGCATGAACGTAGAAGAAAGAAAGAATGAAAGGGCATACACAGAGAATGATACATGAAATGACCAAATGCTGACTGATAAGATAAAAAGGTGGAACTTGTCAAAAAAAAAAACAAACAAACAAGGTGAAGGACATTATGGCTAGCTTTAAGACTTCATTCATTCATTTAAATAAGAAATCCCATTCCATCAAAAGAAAATGGTTTCTTGTTTAAAACTCAACCACAGAATTACCATCAGAGCTGACTGCATTAGTCCTGATGAAGTATATTATTAGAAAAGAGAGAAATTTTATTCTGTGTTAACCAAAAGATAACAAAAACAAGGTCTCTTCTGAAAAATGAAATTTATCTTTTCTTCCACATCCCAATTTTTTAATTCTCTGCTCTTGAATTGAGGACACAAGTACTTGGATTTCTAGATATTGAAATGGAAACAGCTATTTTTTGCAGAACTTTTTTCTATCACTTTCAACTCTGAAGTGTAATACACATCTCAAAATTACGTTTCATGGAACATGTGGGTGCTTTGGGAAATGTTTGGGATATTTTAGATGATAATATGCTCTTTGGAAATTGACAGTCCATGCAAACATACTAAAAGCTCTGAGTTGTCCTGTAGAAAAAAGGCTTTTAATTGGTATCCACCAAACTTTATTTTTTAAAGATTTTATTTATTTATTTATTTATTTATTTATTTATTTATTTGAGAGCAGGGGGGAGTGAGAGAAAGAGAGCACGAGAGGGGGGAGGGTCAGAGGGAGAAGCAGACTCCCCACTGAGCAGGGAGCCTGATGCAGGACTCAATCCTGGGACTCCAGGATCATGACCTGAGCTGAAGGCAGCTGCCTAACAGACTGAGCCACCCAGGTGCCCCACCACCAAATTTTTTGACCATGAATGTATGTATATATTTTTTAACGGAACACAATTATGTTTCTGCAGAACAAATATTCTAAGGGACATGACTTGGGACATGTTATGCCATTATAGTGCAAAGAATACAGACCAACCACTCAAGTAGGTCAACATTCAAATTTTTGTTTTCTTGCCGAAGCGTGTCCTTATTAACTTTAGAAATCATACATGCACATGCATGAATGCATGGAGAGGAAAAGAGAGAAGGAGAAAGGGAGGGGGAGGAAGAGAGTAAGGAAGAGAGAGACAGAGAAAGAGACTTGGAGACAGAGACAGAAAGGAGAGAGAGACAGAGACTGATTTTGCCCTAAGCCTTAAATAACTTAGTCTCCAAATCTTTGTTGTTTTATACAACAATAATGTGTATAAGTAAAAAAAAAGAGGAAATGACATTTGAAGATCTACTATGCATCACTCACTTAGAAAGGTACATTATATATGTTATTTTATGAAGTTACTAGAATATTTATTACAAAATCATTTTTTTGTCTGAAGAGATCAGAATAAATCTAAGATGTGGCCTTACTATGTAGACAGTAGTATACCTCCATATTTCCTGTGATGTCGATATTCTGTTTTTACATTTAAATTAAATACATTTAATCCAGTTACTGTGATGGGATTTAGATTAAATGTGTCTTCCTTTCCAGGTTTTAGATAGCACATCCAAACACCACTCTTTTACACATGAGTCAACATATGTGAAAACGCCAATAGGGACATAGTAGGTGTCCAGTAACTATCTGTGGTGTTTTTTATTATTAATATTATTAGTATATCTGCACACCACTTGTGTTTCTCCACTCTATACTGATCATCATCAAAAAACTAAAGAAAAGTAGAGCCTAACTCACTGGTAACTAGAAAAAAGAAAGGCTTGCTTTTCAGTGAAACATTACTTTTTCTTCATTTTATTTCCCTTTAAAAATACTTTTATTTTTCTATATTTGGTTTATAATTAGATTTTTTAATGTTATCGATTTATGATTTTAAATCTGCTGTTAAACTACACAACATTAAGTAATGGCTTTTTTATAGCCCCCAGTTATTAAATGGGTAAGATAAAAAGCATCCCCCAAGATCATAAGATGATAGCAAATGCATGATTGTAATTGAAAATCTACTGAATGCTATTTAAATGCTTACTGAACACCTTTTGGGCTCATACATTGCCTTTAACGTTACAGTATTTGGAAAAGGTCCATTGTTTAAAGTTTTTTATCTTTATATATTTAAATGAGAAGTAATACACAAATTCAAGAAATATTCAGAAAAATCTTCCTTTGAGCTACACATTGAGTATGTTACTTCACCTACATGATCCTTAGATTCTTTATTTGTAAAGCAAAAGAGCGATACTAGGTGATTTACAAGGTCACTTCTCTTTCAAAAATGCTATGCCTCTACAATTTAAATAATACATATTTTTTTCAGACATAACATTTGCTATTTCAAAATCTGGAATGCAAAAACTAAAGACACTAAAACTACTTTCTGATGGTAACATCAAAAACATGCCTACATGAATAAAATGTAGTAGGAATACAAGGGCTAGTCCTATCTTAACATGTTATTAACTCCACCCTCCAAAAGTCGGCCTTCGGCTCAGGTCATGATCTTGGAGTCCCAGGATCGAGCCCCGCATCAGGCTCCCTGCTCAATGGGGAGTCTGCTTCTCCCTCTGCCCCTCAACCCGCGCGTGTTCTCTCTCTCTCGCTCTCTCTCTCTAATAAATAAAAAAAATCGTAAAAAGAAATCCACTCTCCACTCCTCCTCACAAAGACGTAAGCAAAGGTGAGCCTAACCATTGTATCAGTAGCAACATATAGACCCTATAAGTAGCGTGCTCTTTTTATCTTAATATGTGTAACTCTTTGTTCAATGTACTGAACATGAAACATCCAAATCCGTGGTGGTTTTGTAAATTCTACACTTTTTTGTTTTCTCTCCTTTTTTACTTAGCCTCTATGGTGGCAATGCTAATAATTGTTGATAATCTTTGAGCAAAGCAGAAAAAATAAAAGGAGAGCCAGAAGCTTTGCCATTTGTACAAAGTAATGAAGTATGGAATGGAACACTTAGCACAGGGCCAAGTACATGAGCTTCATACATGTCTCCTGACCCAACTAATACACAGGTATTGTAATTACAGGATATCTACTTCCATTCCCTTCATTTGTTTTCACCATCATTTACTAAATACGCACACTAGCATTTAGTCCTCACAAGAAACCCTCGAGACGTTGTTAACTCTATTTTATATATGAAGAAGTTGAGGTTCAAAGAGGATAGTAAGTGGCCAAAGGTCACACAACTTACTGACCAGGACTCAAACCAGGTCATTTAACTGTGAAGCCCATGCCTCTATCACTGTATAATTCGGCAATGTACTAAACCAAGTTCTCATGTGTGTCTCAGAATTGATGGAGGGTCAGGGTATCAGGTGGCTAACATTTAAAGGCCAGTCCAAAGAAATTCCTCGAGGAAGGTTTCTGAGCCTTGGCACTACTGACATTTTAAAATGAATAACATGGGGCACCTGGGTGGTGCAGTCCTTAAGCGTCTGCCTTCGGCTCAGGGCGTGATCCCAGCGGTCTGGGATCGAGTCCCACATCAGGCTCCTCCGCTGGGAGCTGGCTTCTTCCTCTCCCACTCCCCCTGCTTGTGTTCCCTCTCTCGCTGGCTGTCTCTCTGTTAAATAAATAAATAAAATCTTTAAAATAAATAAATAAATAAAAATGAATAACACTTTCTTGTGAAGGACAGCCGTGTATATCATAGGGTAATTAATGGCATCTATAGCTTCTACTCACTAGAAGTCTTAGCATCCAGCGCTTCCCCCACCAAGACGTAACAACCAAAATTGGTTCTAAATCTAACCAACTATTTCCTGGGGGCAAAACAGCCCCAGATTCTAGAGAAATGATGCCTTTACCATGACCACCTGAATAAGTGATGCCCGCAAGGGTCCAGTACCTATAACTGGCCTTCTGCGGCCTGGATCTCCTAGTTCTCTCCAACCAAGGGATTAGTTCCCTCAAAGTTTCACTAAACAACAAAACATTTTTGGCCTTCACTAAGCTAATCAAGTTCTTTTGATCATGGCAGCGTTATTTTGATCCTGCCTGGCATTTTTGAAAAATGGCTAAGATTCTAGAACAGAAGCATAAAATAGCTGTAATTCTGAAAACATTCTTCTGAATTTTTTACTATCCCTGCATAATTGTGATCTGCTTCAACACAGATGGGCCCTGACTTAAGATGGTTCGACTTAACGATTTTTTGACTTTACGATGGTGCAAAAGCAGTAGACATTCAGTAAAAACCATACTTAAAGTTTGAATTGTGATCTTTCCATGGGCTAGTGATATGTGGTAGGATACTCTCGTGATGCTGGGCAACAGCTGTGAGCTGCAGCTCCCAGTCAGCCGGGTGAGCATGAGAGTGAACAACCGATACACACTCGCAACCTCTCAGGACCCACACCACCATACTGTTTTTCACCTTCAGTACAGTGTTCAATAAATTATACCAGATATTCAATACTTAATCATAAAACAGTTGGCTAATGGAAATGTTCTGAGCACGTTTAAGGTAGGTGAGGCTACGTTATGACATTCAGTAGCTTAGGCGTATCACATGCGTTTTCAACCTACGATATTTTCAATTTATGATGGGTGTATCAGTATGTAACCCCAACATAAGTTGAGGAAAATCTGTACCTGTCCTGACTGCTGAAGGGGGTTACTCATACGTGGGACCAGGACTAAGCAAACAACACTTTCTAAGTCTGAGTTCCCCATGGCTCACAGCTCAGGTGCAAGATACCCAGGAGGGGAAGGAATGAAAAAGAGGAAAAAGATAACTGTGTCTAATGCCTTTTACAAAACCTATTTAATGGGTGGTACTAGAGACCCTTCCCTATGTTGTCATGTCAGTGTCACCATCAGTTTCATGTCATGGCAGTCACCTCTCCTTTTTGTGCCCAGTAAAATCAGCCTATGAGATTCTAGCCCACCCACCCTCCTCTAAAATTAGCTAAGAAAATATAAACCTGGTATCAAAGCAGTCATATGTACGGGCATTTGCTGACTTCAGCAGAAAATGCACTCAAAATAGAAATGAAATGATGACATGGTTATCTTTTGTTTTATTTTGGAGAGCAGCAATGATAAGCCAGTCTGTCTGCAGTCTTAAAAACAGATGGAGTTTTGTGCTTTTATTTTTCCCCTCACCCCATGCATTATCAACACGACATCCTATAACCATAGCCCTATTGACAAGGTTTTGATGATTCACAAGGCCGAGAGTGAATTCAGCTTTGTTCTCCCTATGTAGCTGAGGATAGCGATGCTTTTAGAAACTATGAGTAGTAGACTTGCATTTGTGTCATGTCACCCGTGATAGTCTAAGTCTAGAATAAAGAGAATCTATTCCAACTCTTCTTCTGTGAGGGTTGCTGACCTCACCACGGGACTATGAAATAGATATAGAATTCTCCACTGGGAGAGTGGAGTGGATGACTTGGGGTCCCAATCATGATATACTGCCGAGTGAATGTTCAAGTGGAAACACACATGCACACACAGCCATATGTCTCTGTCTTGATAAAGTTCACTTGCTAAACTATAGAAAACTGAAGTGACTTCCTGGCTCACTATGCTTTGGAATTATAACTTGAGTTCCACAAATCCTAGAATACAGGATCCAGAACATATGTTTAAAGAAAAAGAAAAAAAAATAAAGAAAAAGATTGGTGAAATCAGATCTATTGAAAGCCAGGAATCCTATTCTTAAAATCCTAATTAAATTTGAGACAAGATACTATATTAAGAAATATGTTATTTGATTTATTGAATAAATTAACAGTACCTAAGTAAAAAACAATTTAAATTGTTAAATGATTGAAGAAGAGAAGATAAATTAACTCGCAAAACAATAAGAAGCACCTAAGTATATAAAAAAATACACCTTCAAACTAGTGGTGGAATACAAGTACATAACAATTACACAAGAGTTCATAGATTTTAGATTAAGAGTAGTTTTAAAAATATAATTTTTAGAATACTTTAACAGGCTTTCTGATGTGTGGTTATCTAACCTCTGCTTGAACTCTTCCAGGGATAGAGAGTTCACTATTTAAAAAAATCCAATATTCTTCTGTTGGATGGATCTATTTGCTTTAAGTCATTCTGATATTAATCTGGTTTCTTTTTACCTTACCCCCTTTATATATCTCATACTCACTAGCCTAGTTCTGACGCTTGGATCAATTGAGAATAACTGTATTCCTTCCTATGTCAGTCCTTCATGAATTTGGAGACAGTCATGTCTGCATTCTCTTCTCTAGGTCAGATTTAACCAGTTAGGTTACATTCCATGATTCCTTGTATTCACAAGTGTATGATCTATAAATTCTACCACTTGAAGTCCCCTCAATTGAACATAATCTAGCTGCTATTGCTCTTTTTTTTTTCACTTTTGTGGCACAGTGTATATATATTTAGTCATTTATAAGCCATTTAGTATCATAAAAATATTTCTTCATTTTTAAAAGACATTTTTTAGAGCAGTTTTGGTTTACAACAAAACTGAGAGGAAAGCACACAGATTTCCTATATGCTCCCCTACTCCCACACATGTGTGGCATCCTCCATTATCAACATCACTCACCACAATGGTACTTTTCTTCTTTCTTTCTCTCTTTCTCTCTTTCTTTCTTAACCAAGGATGAACCTATATTGACACATCATAATCACTCAAAGTTCACAGTTTACCTTAGGGTTCAGTCTTGGTGTTACACTTTCTACGGGCTGGGACAAATATTTAAGGATATATATCTAACACGATATTATCATGCAGCGTACTTCTGCAGCCCGAAACATCCTCTGTGCTCTGCCTATTCATCTTCCCACCCCCTCTGACAGACACTGATTTTTTTTTTATTTTCCCCAAAGTTTTACCATTTCTAGAATATCATATAGTTGGAATCATACAGTATGTAGCCTTCTCAGATTGGCTTTTTTCCCTTAGCAATATGCATTTTAGTTTCCTTCATGTCTTGGTTGTTTCAAAGTTTTGACAATTATGAAGAAAGGTGTTATAAACACGTGTGTGCAGGTTTTTGTGTGGGCATGAGTTTTCAACTCCTGTAGGTAAACATCAAGGAGTGAAATAGATGGATTTTATGTTTAGTTTTATAAGAAAGTGCCAAACTGTCTTCCAAAATGACTGTATTATTTTGCATTGCCACCAGCAGCATGTAAAAAAGTTCCTCCACATCCTCAGCAGCATTTGGTGGTGTCTGTATTCTGGACTTTGGCCATTCTTTTTTTTTTTTTTTTTTTTTTTTGGTTTTNCAATGACTCTTTAAATTTCTAACCCTTTTTTTTTTAAAGATTTTATTTATTTATTCGACAGAGATAGAGACAGCCAGCGAGAGAGGGGGAGTGGGAGAGGAGGAAGCAGGCTCATAGCGGAGGAGCCTGATGTGGGGCTCGATCCCATAATGCTGGGATCACACCCTGAGCCGAAGGCAAACGGAGGAGCCTGATGTGGGTCTCGATCCCATAACGCCGGATCAGGCCCTGAGCCGAAGGCAGACGCTTAACTGCTGTGCCACCCAGGCGCCCCAAGGACTTTGGCCATTCTAATAGGGGTGGTTCATTGTTTTAATTTGCATTTCTCTGATAACTTATAATGTGGAGAATCGTTTATATGCTTTTTTGCCATCTGTATATACTTTTTGGTAAAGTATATGTTATGATCTTTGGCCCATCTTTTAATCAGCTTGTTTGTTTTATTATTGTTGAATTCTTACAGTTCTTTGTATATGAGGACAGAAGTCCCTTATAAGAAGTGTCTTTTGCAAATATTTTCTCCCAGTCTCTGGCTTATCCTCTAAGTATCTTGGCACTATGTTTAGCAGAGTAGAGGTATTTAATGTTTTTTTTAAGTTTTTAATTTTATTTTTAATTATTTTTAAAGATTTATTTATTTATGAGAGAGAGAGGGGAGGGGCAAAGAGAGAGGGAGAGAGAGTCTTGTTTTTTAAGCAGACTCAGTGCCAACTGTGGATCCTGATGTGGGGTTGATCTCACAATCACAAGATCATGACCTGAGCCAAAACCAAGAGTCAGAGGCTCAACTAACTGTACTACCCAGGTGCCCCTAAGTTTTTAATTTTTTTAAAAAAGATTTTATTTATTTATTTGAGAGACAGAGAGAGAGAGCAGAAGGAAGAGCAGAGGGAGAGGGATAAGTAGACTCCATACTGAGTGTGAAGCTTGACACAGGGCTCTATCTCAGAAAACTAATATCATGACCTGAGCTGAAACCAAGAGTTAGATGCTTAACTGAATGAGCCACCCAGGCACCCCTAAGTGTTTAATTTTAATTATCAATTATTTCTTTCATGGACTGTGTTTTTGGTGTAAAAAGGCATCATCACACCCAAGTCCATCTAGGTTTTTCTTCTATGTTATCTCTAGGAGTTTTATAGTTTGCATTTTACACTTAGATCCACGGTCTATTTTGAGTTAATTTTTGTGAAGCATGTAAGGTCTATATATAGATCCATTTTTTTTTTTGCATGCAGATATCCAGTTGTTCCAGGACCTTTTGTTGAAAGGACTACTTTTGTTCCATTGTATTGCCTTTGCTTCTCATTCATAGATCAGTTAACTTTATTTATGTGTGTCTATTACTATTCTGTTCCATTGATGTATTTGTCTATTCTTTTGCCAATATCACTTTGTCTTGATTACTGTAGCTTTATAGCAAGTCTTGAAGTTGAGTTGTGTCAGTCTTCCAAATCTGTTCTTCTCCTTCAATAGTGTACTGGCTATTCTAGGATCTTTTGCTTCTTCATATGCACTTTAGAATCAGTTTGTTAATATCCATAAAATAACTTGATGGGATTATTTCTTCATGGTTTACAAATTCTTCATAATATAGGAAATATCCCCAAATTGCATAATTAATGGCTGTTATAAGGAAGTGTGGTTCTGAGACTATCAAGAAGTCTTACAAAAACAAAATATCCTTTAATCTTCCCTTTACAAAGAAGATATTCATGATATGAATGCTTGATTGGACATAACAATACTTCTCATAAATGCTATTTATAAGTTATGTGGGGGCCAGGTCTCTTGGAGCGTCCATAAAACCCATAAAATTCCATAAGGTCTTCCATAAGACTTTATTGAGGAAAACCACATCACCAGACCTGGAGCTGCTGCTTTTTGAGTATCAAAGGAAAACCTTGTCACATAGCTTGGAGTTAAAAAGACTCAGAGAGGCAATCCACAGTAGCAAGACTAAAAAAGGATGTATATTAAGTAAGAATGCTATATTAGTAATTTTCACTGGTGAATATGACTGCTAAGTGAAGCAAAACATTCATACTAGATCTAGTTGGCACAATCTCTCCCCTACAGAAAACACAACAGAAAGAAAATTGAAATTAGAAGTTCACTTGATGAGGATGAGATTAAAGCCAAAATGAAAAATGATCTATATAGCTAGCAGCACCAATTACAGAAGATGTATCAAGTATTTTTAATTCATGGCTATGGACTTTTGGGCTTTAAGGCATCTGTGAAACTCAATATATTGCAAAAAAAAAGTGTATTTATATTCAAATGTTTGTTTTACTGGACTGAGAAGGCAAAAGTTTCATCAGATTCTCAAGAGGGTCCATAAAACAAACAATGTTAAGCATTAAATGATATGCCATGCCAAGTGACCAAGAAATCTCACGTCATCTACACAGAAATTTCTCTCCCTTCAACAACTTGAGACTTATACATTCTTCTCTTTCACTCTCTTTGTTCCAGGTTTCTTACAGACCACTCTTTCTGTTAATTTATTCTTTATGCAATTTCTAAATGAATACTTTTCTTTGTATTAAAAACTTCTGCTCATAAAAATACATAAAATTATGATGCCAATTGCACCATTTGGGGGCTAATTGCTTCCCAAGTTCCCTAATCACATATTTAAGGATCATTTCTGAGGTGGGTGCACCTATAACCAGTGAATGTCATCCACTGCATATCCCCATGTTCTAGGGTCATCATGAGGAAGCTTTCAAATATGTGGTCTCAACACTGAGGGAAGCAATGTTTTTAAGGGCATATCTATTGATAATTGTGAATATAATCCTTTGCAAAGAACAATAGATTGGATTCATCACCTTTTACCTCTACATATGACTTTTGGCAACTCATGATCCTGGAAATTAGACACAACTACACAACCACCATAAAAGTAGGACTTTCTCTTTAGATGCAACTTAACCTCATTGGCTGCATCTTCCAGTCCTCTCTCAGATATTCAGACTACACATCACCTCCCTTGTGTTATTTTGTTCAGTAGCTTCTGTCTCTGTGGAATACAGGAGCAGAAAACTATGAAAAGAAGGAAAAGTAAAATAAAACAAATTGCCAAGGAAAAATATCCAAAAACTCATCACAGAGAGAAGGAAACATCGAGGTCTCCACAGATGAGTGCTTTTAATTAGGAAGAGGGCTGAACAGCAAAGAGCTTATGCTAATAAGCAGCCTCTTTTAATCAGCTTATTAAAAAGAAACATTTTTAACAGCCAAAATAGTTTCAAAAATGGTAATTATTAGCAAAGCATTAGCAGGTTGATGCTGGGGAAGGAAAGGGCTGGTCATGAACCAAAATTAAAAAGCTTCTTGGATACTCCAGGCAGGCCCAGTGATCCAGAAGTGGGACAGCATCAGTGTGGCCAAGTTCTGTGTCAGCTTCATCAAGTTGCTTCCGAAAAGACTGCCTTTTTTTCTTCTCCAGATCCTCTGGTTTCCCACTTTTCCTTGTGTTTTAGACTTTTTTCTCTCTCTCTGCTGCCCCATTACATGTTTCCCCAACTACTTTTTCTCTCCTGCTTTGGTTCGACTTATAAATATGCTTTCCTTGTGTACTGATCTTTGCAGCCCAAATATGTTCAACCTATCTAACCTGAATTTTAACATGAAAAAAAAAATCTTAAGAGTTGGCTTCTAAGGAATATATCCAGCACTTTGCTCTGTTCTGCATCGTAGTTAGGAAAGCACCTTCCAATAATTATTGAATTCTATTTCATTGTTAATTAAAATAGAATTTCTTACCTTGAAACAAGTTCCTAATTTTACTGTGTTAGTCAAGGTATAAGCAAAAAACACAATCTTTCATGAGTCTTTAAAAGGAAAGGAAATTAATATACGAACTTGATAAACAGATGCTAGAAGAGGATAAGAAGTCACTGGGGACACTGAGGCCAAAAAGTGATTAGCAGCAGCAGAAAGCTACCCCTTCCTTCGACGAGACAGAGGAGATGATATGCTTAAATCCAGGAGTAAAAACTGGAACTATACAGGTCTGTCCTGGGGATCCAGAGTCACAAGAGAAACTCAGTAGGCTGTCCAAGATACCGACTGGAAAAGAGAGAGAGAAATACTCTAGCTGTTTCCTCGCTCCTGCTCTCCAGTTTCCCATCATGCCTCCCACTGCCTGAGCCCAGCAAGAAGGTCAGCTTAACAGGGGAATCTTGGAACCAAAAACCTGTGGAAGTCAAACTCCTGCTACAAAGCCACAAAGAGAGGAATAGAACAATGTGAGGACTGGATTTAAGAAGCTACTGCCATAGGGCCAGCCCACCCTAGCTCTTCAGCATAGCAAGGGAATGGATCATTCTGTTTTTTCATTTTTAATCTCCCATGTGTTAGCAAATTGTCAATGCCTGGGTTAAAACAGAATTCAATTATCTATAAGAGACCTAACATCTGCATTATTTTGAAATTTCTAGGTTCTCAAAGTCTTAACTACTCAATGCAATGTTTTAACTTTGAACTAGCTACACTGAAACAGTGAAGGTTCAAGAATGCCTATGCTTCCAGACAAAATTTTTCCTCTGTAGCCATACAATTTGGGGAGAATCGGGACTAGGAAAAGATAGTGTGTCTGTGCAGTCATGACTTTTACTTATTTCATAAACCATTTGGCGCTAACAAACCAGACGTGTACAGTGATATAGTAAGAAGATACGGAGGAGTAAATGGAAATGAAATTTATGACAAGTACTTTTTTATTTGAAGACCATACTTAATCTGTTATGAATGATCTGAAGACACAATTATGAAATTTGTATGTCTGTATTATAAATCTGGTAAGTGGCAGAAGGAGCAGAATAGGGTAGTCATTTCAGCAGAACATTCTATGCTGCTTCGCAAATCTTTTATTTGTTCCCTTAAGTTCCCTTATGCACTCCCTATAGTGGGTGCCCTAAACTCTTACCACTCTGCTTTAAGTCCACACCTCAAACACATTCAAAATGAAGTCCTACAGGTGAGATCTTCCTCAATTTCCTCTCCTACTACGTTAACACTTCTGGGTTTATTGACCTTTACTTACTCCCTAACACAGAGGAAATACTCTGTTTCTTCACACTGGAATCTTATGCTACCCTGGGTCTTAGCACCTATCCTCTCAACTCTTCTGGTTATATCAGTTGGGTTCTTCTTTGGAATTTGCTACTTTATCTCTTTCTCAACCTCAATCATTTAACTTCAAATTTCTTCTAACTTTTTTTATTCCCAAATTCATTTCCAATGATCTAATCCCTATCATGTAGCCAGATATATTTCTAATTCCCTACCAGGAAAATCCATGTTCTGATACCTAACAGTCCTTAGCTTCTCTTCCAAGCATTCTCTGTCCCCTTCATTTTAATCCACTTAAATTCCAAAACAAGAATTCATCTCTGTGTCTAGAATATTCTTCCTCCTACTAATCTTTGCGTGTCTGGATTTTTGCTATCATTTTCCTCTTTGCCTCAGTGAGACTTACTTAAGCACACCAACTTAAAACAGCTGCCCTGTGGCAAGAATCAAAAGCAAAATTAAACCTTTGGGACTACACCAAAACAAAAAAAAGCATTTGAAAAATGAAGGAAACCATCAGCAAAACAAAAAGACAACCCAGCAAATGGGAAAAGATTTGCAAATGTATATATCTGATAAGGGGTTAATATCCAAAATATATAAAGAACTCATAAAACTCGGGGCGCCTGGGTGGCACAGCGGTAGTGTCTGCCTTCGGCTCAGGGCGTGATCCCGGCGTTGTGGGATCGAGCCCCACATCAGGCTCCTCTGCTGTGAGCCTGCCTCTTCCTCTCTCACTCCCCGTTTGTGTTCCCTCTCTCCCTGGCTGTCTCTGTCTCTGTCGAATAAATAAATTAAAAAAAAAAAAGAACTCATAAAACTCAACACCAAAAAAGCTACAAATAACCCAATTGAAAATAAGACATAAAAAGACTTTTTTTTTCAAAGAAGATATACCAATGGCCAACAGACACATGAAAAGATGCTCAACATCACTAATTATCATGGAAGTGCAAATCAAAACCACAATGAGATATCACCTCACACCTGTCAGAATGGATAAAGAAAAAGAAAAAGAAAGAAATAACAAATGTTTGCAAGGATATAGAGAAAATGGACCCCCTGTGTACTACTGATGGGAATGTAAATTGGTGCAGCCATTATGGAAAACAGTAGGGACGTACCTCAAAAAATTAAAAATAGAACTACAAATGATCCAGCAGTTCCTCTTCTAGGTATTTATCAAAAGAAAATGAAAATACTAATTTGAAAAGACCCTATGTTCATTGTGGCATTATTTACAATGGCCAAGATATGGCAGCAAGCTAAATGTCCTTTGATAGATGAATGGATAAAGAAGATGTGGTATTTATATATAATGGAATATTACTCAGCCATAAAAAGAGTAAGATCTTACCATTTGTGACAACATGGATGGACCTAGAGGATATCACACTGTGAAATAAGTCAGATGAACAAAATACTGTATGATTTCACTTATATATGAAATCTAACAAACAAATGAAACAAAATAGAAACAGACTCACAGATACAGAGAACAAACTGATGGTTGTCAGAGGGGAGGGAGTGGGGGGATAGACAAAACAAATGAAGGGGATTAAGAGGTACAATCTTCTAGATATGAACAGACACTTTCCAGTGAAGACATACAAATGGCTAACAGACACATGAAAAAATGTTCAAAATCAGTAGCCATCAGAGAAATTCAAATCAAAACCACACTGAGATACCACCTTACGCCAGTTAGAATGGCAAAAATTGACAAGGCGAGAAGCAGCAAATGCTGGAGAGGATGTGGAGAAAGGGGATCCCTCCTACATTGTTGGTGGGAATGCAAGTTGGTACAGC
>NC_048218.1:59024477-59061180 GCF_002007445.2 Ailuropoda melanoleuca
AAAGAAAGGGATAAAGAAAGGGGGGTAATCAGAAGGGGGAATGAAACATGAGAGATTATGGACTATGAGAAAGAAACTGAGGGCCTCAGAGGGGAGGGGGGTGGGGGATCAGGATAGTCCAGTGATGGGTAGTAAGGGGGGCACGTATTGCATGGTGCACTGGGTGTTATATGCAACTAATGAATCATCGTACTTTACATCGGAATCTGGGGATGTACTGTATGGACTAACATAATATAATAAAAAATCATTAAAATAAAAAAAAAGAGGTACAATCTTCTAGTTATAAAATAAGACACAGGATGCAATGTGTAGCACAGGGAATACAGTCAAAAATATTCTAACAACTTTGTATGGTGACAGATGGTAACAAGATGTATTGTGGTAACCATTTTGTAATGTACATATTGAATTACTTAGTTGTACACCCGAAACTAATATAATATTGTATGTCAATTATCCTTCAATTAAAAAAACAAAAAAACAAAAATTCTAGGGGCGCCTGGGTGGCTCAGTTGATTAAGCGTCTGTCTTCAGCTCTGGTCATGATTCCAGAGTTCTGGGATCAAGCCTCTAGTCGGGCTCCCTGCTCATGTATTCTTTCTCTCTCTCAAATAAATAAAATCTTTAAAACCACAACAACAATAAACAATCAACTGCTGTTTTCTTCTTTCCCTAAAAGGTAAAATCCTAACGTCTTAGGAAAACAAAGCATTTAAAAATCTGGCCCATATTTTCTTCTTAGCCTTTATTCCTACCTTTTCCATCTATACCCTATATTCAAGATGTATAAAATTTCTCGTTTTTGTCCACATATATCAGACCCTTAGTTCTAGTATATACTGTTCCCTCTGCATAAAGTGTGTTTTCTTTCTTCATCATAACAATTCCTCTAAAACCCAATGTAACCTCTTTTGTGACATTTTTCCTATATTTTAACAAAATCAGTTCTGTCCCCTGTGTTTTACTTTCACATTTACTACATCACACTACATATATATGTAGGCAGTATGCCCCCCACTAGACTGTCAATTCCTGAAAGGCAAGGAATATATCTTAGCCATCACTGTATCCCTGTAGCCCAACACCTGCCTGCAACGGAATTTGCTGAATGGATGAATACATATATTTGTTAATTCAAACGCATGGGAGACTATAGCCATTTTCTTGGGAGTTTTTTATTTTCTCAAAGGAAATCAAAATTGAGACAGAGTAGGACTGATTCTAAGGGAAGAGAGAAGGAAGAAAGAGGGGAGAAAAGTGGAATATACTTCAGAAATGAAATGCATTCTTTCACTCCATGGTTCTTAAGGAGAAAAAGGAGGAGGAGGAGAGAAAAAAGAAAATGAACACACACACACACACACACACACACACAGGTCAAAAGGAAGGTGGTCTGCATTACTGTTTCATTAGTTCTCACAGAAATATCAAATCAAAGAAAATTAGAAATCTTAGGAATCATCCAGTCTAAAGTCTTCACTTTGCCAATGAGAAAAATTATACATCAATAGGTTTGATTGGCTTAAAATCACTCATTTAATAAGTAGTAAAACCTTGAGTTTTCTAAAATAAAGATTGATGATCCCTTCATACATCAAATTTTTCTTTTAGACATCTGCTAGTTCCCAGAATTAAAACACACTCTTATTCTTTCTACTACCATTTTTATTTCTATGTTCCAAACACATTCTACAAGCTTAAATGCAATTTTCTGATGTAACACTGCCTAAGTACATTTAGGGGAATACATAGAAAGTTAAATACAGAAAAACCCACCCAAAACAAAAAAACCCAACCCAAAAACATTATATACAAAATTTCACTTGATAAAAAAAATGTTAGGAGTGCAAGCATGTTGTATGCATACAACAGGAGCTTATGACACTTCAACACGTGTAATTTTAAATCTCTGAAAAAAATAAGTCTCTACACCTTTTCTGCAAAAGTATCTTATTTTCATTGTTATGTTTTGATATGAATTACTATAGCAGGCAAATGCCAGTATTTGCAGCCCTGGTCCTAGTTTGAGAAAATTATGCCAAGCGTACAGTGCCATCTGCTCCTGTAGCGATGCCATCCTTCCATTTTTCAGCATAGTGATAAACAACCCAACTGCACATGATTCTCTGAGCTCCACAAGCACCTCAGGGCAGGAGAGGGGAGGGGACATGGTCCCCCTATGTCACATCCAAAGCGATGCATATAGCAGGGTGGGGGAAGGGAGAGTCAGGAAGTGAACACTTGGTGGAAAGAATGGGGGGACCATTCTAGAAACACCAAAACAGCAAAGGGACAAATTCTGACTCTGCAAATGTCCTGACAGAGGTGGAATAGGGATGGGGGATGAGGTTCATTTCAGAATATCTGAAATCAACAAGCCTAATGTTAGCTTTCTTATCTTCAATTTTTTTAGGGACTGTGGTCATCTTCTCACTGATGAATACATGGTCAGAAAATGAGTATGTGATTAGGAAGCAAGATCATAAAATTATATAGAAACGTGTGGTATTAATAATTCATGCAGGACTTATATACCATTTTTAGCAAGACATAAAAGTGAAGTCATGGAACTCCAATCTCAATAAAGTGGTATGAACATTGAGAGAACTCTAAGTCTGGGAGTGACCATTATCTAGTATTTAAATTGCTCCTGTAATTTCCCTACCTCTGTATTTAGTTGGCTTCTGTTTATCCAAAATCAGTGATAGGAAACTCATTACCTTGTTTTATCACACAAATACCTTTCTATATATATTCCAGATTTTGTAGATGTTTTGGGGTGTATCTGTCACACAGTTTCTCAGTTTATAAATGAAACAAGTCATTATATGGCATCAGTGTTATCCTCTAAGACCATAATACATGGGTTGGATAAGTATTTAAGAATGTTAACATGTCAAGATATATTTTGCTGATTTGAGAAATAAAAGTCCCACAAATATGACATAGAAAAATACAATTATGGAGATATTTAGAGTCATTTTTGGGGAAATTGTGGGCGCAAAGTATATAATAACATTTGAAAGGAAGAAGTTTTAGGATGAGGATAAGTTTATGGACACCTTCCATGGAGAAGAGTATCTGTGGGTAGAAAGCAGGAGGGAATATCAAGCTGAATTGTGGCCTTGAATCAAGTATGTATTCCAAAATAAGAGACTTTAGCAACGGAGGTCTATCTCTGGTCTTTGACTTCTTAAAGTATAGGTGAAATAATGTAGTTAAACCTAAAGTGATCATGAAAACCAACCAACAGGAATCTTTGCTAGACCAAACTGACCCATCTGAGAAAGTTTATGCAATTACTTACCACTTAACTCAAATGATAATGAATCAGCATATTTGCATCTAGAGAACTATAGAACATGGTGGGTTTGCAACCGTATGCTATAGTAGAAAAATCACAGGAGAATAACAAAAAGGGTGGTGACCTTGAGGACATATTCTCAAGGATATATTCTTTAAAAGTGATACTATTAGTCTCCTGGGTGATGACAGTTACCAAATTCTGTGCCAGGTATTGTGCTTGGTTCTAGAGATACAAAGATGAAGCAGACAGATATCCTACCTCTAGGAGTTCAAACATTAGAAGGAAAGATTTATGCACACATAACTAATTTACTTAGGAGCAACAAGGCAGGCCTGCCTTCTGGGGTAAGTTAGAAATGACTCCAGAGGGGTGCCTGGCTGGCTCAGTCGTGAAGCATCTGCCTTTGGCTCAGGGCGTGATCCTGGTGTTCTGGGATCGAGCCCCACATCAGGCTCCTCCACTGGGAGACTGCTTCTTCCACTCCCACTCCCGCTGCTTGTGTTCCCTCTCTCGCTGGCTGTCTCTATCTCTGTCAAATAAATAAATAAAATCTTAAAAAAAAAAAAAGGAAATGGGATTTTAGCTTCCAGAGCCTTGAAAGATGAGTGGGATTTTGACAGCCAGAAAAAGAAAAAGGGCCATTCCAAGCAGCTGTGTGTTTGGACAAGACCTATGGGGCAGAATAAGCCACTTAGTCCATATCCTATCTTCTGCAAACATCACCTTGACTTGGTAAAAAATCAGGCAAAGGACAACAAGGCTCTCTTCTATGTCATGGCCAAGTTGCTCAATTTTCAGGTCAGCTCCTTTTGGACCCTTTTGGCTTTAAACTCTCTACCCCACCCTGTTCATGCCTCATTGAGGTTCCTTGAGGAAGACACAAGGCCAAAGACGCCTGTGTGTATATGTAGACATGAGTATACACACAGGTCTATAGACCTTATGTGTGAAAAACTGGCATCTGTTCTTCAGGCTGATAAAATCCCCATCAGAAGAGTCTTTAAAATGCACTAAAGTTTAATAACACTTTTGATATTGTGCGAGTTGGGTTATGTGTTGATGTAAGGTATGTCCAAAATAATATCCCCTGATTTCAGGTTTAGTAAGTCATCTAGTCACTTTATCTGATATTCTTTTTGCCTTGGTGCCTGGCAAAGTTGTCTGCCTAATCCTGGGAGCTAGAGGTTCTCAGATGCTTCTGGAAACTAGAGAAGATCCTTCAATATCTAGTCTTCTGGGAACTGCATATTTTGGGAAGTCCCAGATAATACTGCTCCAGCAAGCCCCTTTAAATAATACTTAGCCAAAGTTACAAGCCAGTACTACTTTATAGCATAAATTTACTATTATTATTGTAATAGTTTCACCAATGACAATATCATATTGTCAATTACCAGGCTACTAAAATGATCATTTGTAATTTGTAAAGTGCTTCCAAGTGCACTATCTCATTTAAGCTTCCCATGAACCCCAAAATAAACATTACTTTGTGCCCCATTTTATAAATAAGGAGGCTGAGATTCAGAGAAATAACTGACTTGCCCTGGATCACTCAGTTATTTGATATCAGTGCCAGAGAAAAACCCAGATCTTCTTCTGAATCCTACCTCTTTTATTGCCCTAGAATGATGATCTGTGCCAAACAGACTCAGATTCAATAAAATGAGTAACAGAGTACTTGACAGTAATACTCATACTGTATTTCCTTTCCAATTTTAGTTTAAAGATGATACTGTTATTTCCCTATGAATACTTGGTTCAAGGGAGAGGACATCTTCTTTGCTGCCTGAGACATGATGTCAAATCCATATTAGGAGTTTTTGGAATTTTCTATCTAATCTAGAAACACTACTATTGACTATGTATTTGGTAACACTTCCCTTTTTATTATTTTATTTATTTTTTAAATTAATTAATTTATTTTTAGAGAGAGTGTGTGAGGGGGGCAGGGGAGAGAGGCAGAGGGAGAGAAAGAATTTTAAGCAAGCTCCCACACCCAGTGAAGAGCCTGAGATCATGACCTGAGCCAAAATCAAGAGTTGGATGCTTAACCGACTGAGTCATCCAGGCACTCCATCCATTCATTTTTCACTTCATCCATACAAAAAAAAAATACGTATATCCAAGAAAGAACCATATCTGTATAGGAATTAAACATAAATTATTACCCACAGTGGAGGACATATTCCCTACCTCCTCCTTCAGATGTTCAAAATTGTGATGAAAAAAAGAAAATACAAAAGAAAGCTATAAAATGAAAGACAAGGAAAAGGAACCACTGCTGTCCATGTGCCCACCTCCTTCTTAGAGGTAGAACAAAATATGCAAGCAGAGAATGGATGACTGGATCATTCTCTAGGTGGGATTCCTTCAAAGGACAGAAGATTAGCTGTCCATGTGCCCACCTTTGTTTTGTTGCTTTACTTGCTAAGACAATGCTGTTCAGACCCCTACTTGCTAAGACACACTGCCCCCTTGCAAAGACATGCTGCCCCAAGCCACAGTGTGCATATTTATAAAACACATCCCTGCCATTTACACAGATCAGTTGCAACAATATTCTGCTGGAGCACATTGTTATTAATTTAAGGCAGAAACATCTGACTTAAGCCTCTATTTGACTTATGATTTTTCTGATGAAATCCTTATTAGAATTTCAGAAACTCTAGAATCTAATGTTACTAATTCAGCCACAAAACTTAATGTTAATGTTCTGCAGACGGCATGGTTAATATAAAAGGTAGAGATGAGAAAGAAGCAGCAAGCACCTTAATACCAAGAAAACCTTTCTAATAGAAGTCGGTCATGGGAGGCCAAAACCACCCAGCAGGTGCTTTACCTGTAAGGTTATCACACTGAAAGAAGGTGAGTTCATTAGCAAGAGAGAGGTCACAAATACATATATAGGCAGCGTGGTAAGATAGTTCGAATCTAGAGGGTCACTTCTTTCACATCAAGACCGTAGAGTGCAGCTCCTCTAAAGAAACTGATCTAGGTCAAGCAAAGTATTTCAGCAAGGATAGCTGACCCATTCCTCAGGAGGGGTTACTGTAATGGGAAAGTAGCTAAGGTTGAATCACTTCTAAAAACAATCCCAGTGCTAAGATTATATGAAAGATTTCAATTTGCAAATACCTTAGTTTCATCTTATGGAAGCCTTACTTTTTTAGATAGACCAAAATTCAGTGCTTATCACTTGAATCATGTTGTGCCTTCAAATTTAAATGGATGGTAAAGAGTACTATTTGTTAAGCCTTAAGTCCTCCAAGCTGAAACATTCTGCTTCTCATACATTTGACCAATAGTGACAGATCACCAGCTGTAAGGCAGCCCAAGCGGCCAATGTTTATCAAATGTCTCACTCCACCCCAAACCTCATGAATTGTTTAACATACAAGAGAGACAAAAAGCCAGTATTTCTCCTTGTGTCAGCTCTTGTTAGGAGAGTCTCTGCTCCTCTCATTGCTGGCTAGGAACATTAACATTCGTTGTTCTTAAACACATTGGGGAGCCTCTGTATTCACAGCCAATCCTGGGCCACCTGTCTACAAACATACATGCAGTCTATAAACACAAAGAGACAAATGTGAGGGCCACCCCAACCATACACACTTAGAAGGTTAGGGCAGTTCACAGAGCGTTCTGCCTCCACTGGCGACAGTTTGGATGTGTTCGAGAGAGAAACAACCCAGTAGTCTCACACCACGAAGAAACCCTCATAAAATCAATACGGACAAAATGAGACTTTTCAAGTCATCCATTTAAAAGTTAGGCATAAGGGAAGTGGCTTTAGGTAACCTGTGACTGGCAAGATGAAGATTCTTATTCCGCCTGTGGAGGACTTAGAGAATTTCATCACTGGTGTTTTTCCATGCCTCTTCCCTCAATAATTTGTGGGGAAAACCAGAGGGTGCACTCTAGGGGTAGTGAGTAGGTGGTTGGTTCATTTGAAAAATCTCTAGAGGCACTTGTAGTCATGAGTCCCTGTGACTCTAAGTAGCTAAACATTTTTAATACATGCCTCGGATTTTTCTCTGCGAAGAAAATATTTTAGCATTATGAATGTGAATAATTCAAGGAAAACTTCACTGCAAATAAATGTCTACTTGACTTCACAAATGTCACCATAAAGTTAACCTTAAGGGATCTCTTTCTGATTTGTAACAGCCTCCAAGAAGGCCAATTCGGTAACATCCATCATTAAGAATTAGGGGATGACTCCAGTGAGTTAGAGAGGCTTAAGTCCTGATCAAAGACAGAGGCTTCTTTGGTCTACAATGCCCTGACCAATGGGGGGAAAAGCACTAAATTTTAAGTAAGTCTATCTTTTTCTAGAGTTTTTTGGTCAATATGATCTTCAGCTAAACCTGTTGTCCCAGAACTATTCCAGATTTGGAAAATAATCAGAGCTATGGAGCATAGCACAGGGCCTCACCTTTTCCCTCCTCTTTCTTCCTAAAGAGAGAGCTAGGGATCTTCCTGATATATTACTATTGCAAAGGAATCTAAAAAAATGGATACATTTTACAAATTGAACAAATACAGAAATAAAATGCCCTTCACCATCTGCACATACTGACTAGCCATATAACATGATTTTCAGTAATCAGATGTCATCCATGGAAAGAAAGAAAACGGGAGGTGGTATTTTCCATTAGCGAGATCCAATCTCTGAACCAAGAGTTTCTGTGGTGGTTGTAAACATCAGCTAAACTCCCTGGAGAAACACATTTTTCTAGAACATTGCATATATGTAATACATACAGCATGTTTTTATTACTATTATTTGTCTTTTATCTTTCAAATATCTTTGCAGATGACAATTCACAGCAGCCCAAAATAAGACTGCAGAGGCATGGGAAAAAGAGAGCACTAGATAACATTCAGTGTAATAAGCCTTAAGATTTCCCTTTGTTGTTCATATAGCTGAAGCTAGTCTGCAGGAAGACCTATGCGCATTCCTCTTAGAAGTATGAAAATTTCTCATTTGTTGCTGTACATTGGACATTAGCAGCTGCTGGGCTTCAGTGAACTCAAAGTTTTAAAGTGGAAAAAGAAAATAAATAGATAAAACACAGTTTGAAATTTGAGAGTGGAGGGCGATATCAAGAAACCAGAGTGGAGTGGTAGGATTCAAGCTGCTGTAAGGGGCATGGTAATAACTCTTCCTTCTCGCAAGAGCCCAGCAAGATCATCCTCATTCTCCAATCATCATAACATTTTGTAACTGCACACACATTATCAAATTATCAAGTTCTTCCCAATTTAAATACCATGAGCTTCTTCCCATTACTGCCTTTCCCTGGAGTTCCATGATGGGCCAAAATCCTCTAAAGTCCAGCAGCACTGATTGTACACATCCTTCATGGAGGACATTTAATAAGATAACCCATAGAGTAGTTTCTCTGTTAACATAGCCTGTATATACATGGAGTATTCTCCAAGGACAGAGACTGTGATATATCTCATAGTATCCAAAACCCCTTTGTCATCCCATACAGAGAAGAAGGTAAAAAAGTATCTGTTGATGATAAAAGCTTCTGCGCCTATTTTATAACTAGCAGTCTGTCCAAAACTTAGATCTGAATTTGACGGTTCTTATATTCATTCATCCAACAAATAGATTTATACAGATTTCACTCACTACTGCCTACTTACATTTCAGAAAAGGACATGGCATGATGTGGCCAGACCAAGAATGAGAAGGGAATAGATTATTTACAACAGAGAGAGATTAAGAGAGGGGGCCCCACATGCCATGGTAAAGATAACTTTTAGCCTGGTTTACTCCATCTCTGCCTCTCGCGAATAAACGTTCCTCTGTGAACACCTCTTCTCAACAATGTCACAGACAGATCCTGCTGAGACTCAAACTTGAAGCAAGTGCCACTGACTTCACCAGGATTAGAAAAAAGCTAGCACATGGCTTTATATGAAACTCTGACTACAGTCTGTGTAGTGGTTGAACTCATTAGTTTAATCTCTTTAGAAAAAACTCTAATGATTGGAACTATTTCCCAAGAAATTTCCCAGAACCCAAAAATTGTCCCATAATGTATTTTTCCCAAACCTCCCTGGTTAAAAACTTACAAATTTGCCATGAATATTCACTTTTGCATTGGGTATTGGCCAATCTCTCAATCTCTCTCTGTTTCCCTGGAGAGGATTTTTGATAAGAAATTTATCCCATCCTTCATCCAACCTGAAGAAGGAGGGCTCTTTACCAATTACTGAAGTTGGGCATCAGAAAAGCACCTTTCTTCTGTGCTCTGTGTGACATGACACTTTATCTACATTTCCATCTCATTTCAAAGAACAGCTTTAGATTTTTATAGGCAAGGCCCTCTTCTGATCTGCCCACCATCACTGATGGTGATATTCATTTCAATAACATGGTTATGACCTGACATAACAATTATGAAACTGAAAATGAACAAAAAATGAATAACTGGGTGCATTAGATTTTAGAAGAAAATCTCAAAGCATAATTATATTTCAGCACATAAGTTAAGAAAAGTAAGAGTGGCCAGAGAGATGCAAAGGAGGACCAGAGAGAAAGAGCATGATGCTTTAAACATGAATTTACTGACAAGTTTGCTACTGGGTTAAAGTCTTTGGTTAGAGCAGACACAGTGTAGAAGTCCACATGCTAGCGCAGTTTGATTACGTGCCAGAAGTCTCTTTCAACAGCCATTTTGAAACATGTATATTTATAGACAAAGAGAGCCATAAAAATTGCATATGGTCTTTTGACTGCTTGAGCACTTAACTTTAACTAGAGAAGTGAAGTGGAAGCCAACTTAACCTTTCTCCTAGTTTTTTAATACTTTGGTGCTACAATATTACACGTACTGTTACAATGTGCTACTCTTAGTTAAATCCCTGAAGACCACACTCTGAGATTCCTAGGACTAGAAGTTGAAGGCTCTAAGAAGGGTTAGGATTGGGCTTCCATGACAATTAGATGAGAAGTCCCTTTAGCAATCCAAATCAGCTTAGGCTTTGGGGGCGGAGGGGAATGTATGCTTTCAGGAATAAGAAGAAATTTGTATTACTAACATGGCCCAGAGGAGAAACCATACTTAAATAGGAGGCGCCATTCAAGAAGCTTGTGTGTTTATTTTATTTTTTAAGTGACATACTGAATCACAATGGAAACGGTCAGACACCAATGGATTGTTTATATTTGTGACCATTTTCCTTCTGTCCCAGTTTTCCTTTTTCTTGCTGGTGCTTCCCTGTTTATCCAATCTAATGCAATAAAATGCATAATTAATTTCTAAACGCTTCCGTTGAGCGGTGCAATTTGTCAAGTCGAGTTGTTAATAGAATTAAGCTTTTTATCAGCGATTAGCAAAAGAAGGTAAAAAAAATTAATTACAGAATTGTATGCCTCCCTGGTTCAAAGCCAGGTTTTGGATTAAATGTTCGATAAAGGTTTCCTGACACGTTATAAAACATTTAGCAAGAGCTGCTTTCCCCCAGTGTGTTTAAAACCTGTCTCTGTGCAAAACCAACCAGCAAGGCAGACCTTTGTGCACGCCAGCGTGGGAAGATAGAAAATCACTTTTACAAAATACTGAGGAAAACATTGGTTTTCCTTAACACTGCTCAAGAGAAGGGACAAGCTATGACCTCGCAGGTGTTTTCCATCTTTTAATTTTTGATAGTATGATTTGCAGCTTGAGTGAAGGTGAGGAACTGGTTGGAGGGAATAACAGAACAGTATACTGATGACATGATTAATATATAATATGCCTTCAGCTGTAATTATATATAACTTACCTACACAGGTTAGTATGTAAAACCTGTTCAAAATACCTAATCTTACCTCAAACTCTAAAATAATTTATCCCCTACTTCTGTGCCTTCTATCCACTTCTTCTGCACTTTCTTTCTTCTCTTTTCTGGGTCCTCATCACCTCATTTTCTTATGAAGTCAAGTAATTCGACCTATTTCCTACCCTCCCTTTCTCCAGTCCAAGTGAGGAGGAAGGAGAGAACAAATGAATCTGATGGATCAGAACCTGACATCCACTAGGTCACTCCAAATGGCTGTTCTCCAGTAGCAGGAAACAAGCCCCACGTTACCTTTCTTCAACTGCCTGCTTTCGGGTGCAACAGCACCCCTTGCCTGCTCTTCCACATCTGGAGCGACCATGCTTTGGGTCATTTGCTTCCAATTGTTGGGGCCCTCTGGGCAAAGCCCGGAGCATGGTTTCCATAGCAAAGTTGCACTCTTCAAAGAAGGCACACTCAGTGTGGAGGTCCTAAACTCTATACTTAGCAGGGGAGGCCAGAGGTTGCCCTTTAGCCTCAGAAGCATGTTCCCTAATGTCCCTCACAGCAGAGAACCAAGCACTGGAGTTACAGGGGACGTATGCAGATAAATAAAATTGGTACACGTTTACAATTGGAGTAGATCCAAGCTATGCGTATATACTCTATCCATCAGAAACCCAGGGTGGGGGGGAAAAGGAATGGTAGGCTTTGAACGCATATGTAAAACATTCTTCTTCCATCACAGGCGCTGTCTGAAAAAAAAGATCACAGACTGGGTGACTTAAACAATGAACATTTATTTCTTAATGGTCCTAGAGGCTGGGAAGTTCAGGATCACGGCACCAGCATTTACGGTCTCTGATGAGAGCCTGCTTCCTGGTTCATAGATGGCCATCTTCTCACTGTGTCCTCCATATGACAGAAGAAGCAAGAGAACTCTCCAAGGTCTCTTTTATAAGGACACTAATCCCATTCGGAGGGCCCCACCCTCACTTCATAGAGGTTCCACCTCCTAATACCATCGCATTGAGGGTTAGGATCACAACATCAATTCGAAGAGGACACAGTCAGTCCAGTACAGATTCTCTTTTCTTCTTTTTCCTTCATCCTCTTTTTTTACCCTCTTCTATCTTTTCTGCTTTCCAACATTCTTTGGATAATTTGTTGAGTAGTCATGCAAGATTCAGTTTGTAAGTATTCAAAGAGTAGTACAGTATGACTATTTTATGTAACGAATTTGGATCACATAAAAGGTGTTACTGCACATCCTATATAAAATTAGAGGTTTATTCTGAATATTTGCTGCTAACTGTAATCTAAACAAAAGCAATAACAGAACATGGAATCAGTTTAGATGCCTAATTAAAAATTGTACTGAACAGTGTAATTTTTCTGATTGTTTGAATTTAAGTTCCATGACCATTAGGGGCATTTTTAGGTTTGCTTATTATCACTGTAACCTCATTACCTAGAATTTCTGATCCATGGTAGGTACTTCATAAATATTAGTTAAATCAATTAATACTTAAGTGAATGTTATTTGTTGTGTTTTTTTTCTTGTTCCCACTCTTTTATTGATTTTTTAAATGTATTTCTTTGCTCCCTCAGTAAACACAGAAACATACTTGGATTTTCCTTAAAGGCTCAGAATTTTCAGTGCCTCATTAAGTAAGTAATATTAATTAACACTAGAAAATTAATAACCTGACAATTACCAGGTAAAATGGGAGGAATTAAAGCTGATCCTCATTGACCCTAATTGTCACCCCACTTTGCTTTTGACTGATTCTTTGATTCCAGCTTGTTTTCTTGTCCTTAATCTCATTCTCATAAAAGAATAAAGAATGTGCAATTCTATGGCCTCCTGAACTAAATTTAACACAGTTGCCTTTCTACAAAATTAATGAGTAATCTAAGGATGAATCTATCTTCCCCCAAATTGTTTTCCAACCCTCATTATAATCTTTCTTATCATTTGTATAGGTCTCTTTTGAATTTTCAGTAGCTTTTAAAATGCCTTTTATTAGCTGAGCATTAACAATAACATAGTTAAATATGGGAGCTTTACTTCATTTACAGACTGTCAGGGACAATTTTTTTTCAAGGTTGTCCTTTTTTCTCAAATTTAACAGAATTCTAGAAAAAAGCAACATTTAAAAAAATCTTGTACTATAATTAGGTGATGGAAATCTCTTTTATAGAAATGTATTATTTTATTTTATTTTTTTTAAAGATTTTATTTATTTACTCGATAGAGACAGCCAGCAGAGAGGGAACACAAGCAGGGGGAGTGGGAGAGGAAGAAGCAGGCTCCAGAATGCTGGGATCATGCCCTGAGACGCAGGCAGACCCTTAACGACTGTGCCACCCAGGTGCCCTGAAATGTATTATATTCTAAGTAACACCTAGGTCCATAGTTTGAATTAAGGAAGCAACAATCCCCAACAGGAAAATATCATGTATTAACTCTGCTTCCTGAAGGGAACACAACTGTCTAACAGTAAAACAGAGTTGTTACTCTCAGTTGAGCATTTGCTTCTAGAGTGATCCCTTTTTGCATGTATAATAAGGTAAAGTGACTACTCGATAGGAACATGAAAGAGAGAGACAGAAACACATTTATGCATAAATTTGCAATTTCTTAGCAAATGGTTTACGTGTAACACTCTTGAAAATTATTGGAATGATATTTTCCATCAATAAAAATATCAGTTTTTAAAATATCTTATTAATACAGCATTTATTTATCTTCCCTCTGTCAAACCGTGAGTCAACTACTTTCCCCAGGCTGCCTGAGGAAGTAAAGGAAAACGAACGTAACAGGGCAGATGAGACAAGGGAGAAGGACCCAGGTATGGGACGTGGAGATGGCTCCTTTACATGGCAGAGGATGAGAAAGGCCACAATCGGACTAAAGAGCTTCCTGACCTCTGAGAAGGCAAAGCCCAGAACAGTGGCGGAGAAAAGCTATTGCTTCAGAGAAGGGTTCCTGGCAGAAGCAACGATGAGGTTCCCAAACACAACCCCAACTCCAGTCTCAGTAGCCACCTCTTCTTGTGGCAGAACGTGGTTGCCGTACTGATGTTCCTTGAAATGTCCCCCGAGATGGAAGCTACAGCTAGGAATAAGTGAGGTCAGGGGATGGGGCTACCAAGCTGCTGAGATTCTCATCTGTCAGCGTCTCTGCTTGTTTTAGCACTACTGTAGACAGCGGTTGGCTCCTGACCAAGAAGCGGATGTAGATGAACTTCGAGCAGGTATACATTTTCAGGAGAAGAGGGAGTGTGGCAGGAGAGGTGCTCCCAGCAGAGAGACCCATAAAAATTTCATTTTTTAAAAATCCCACATACATCCTTACTACACTGAATCTATAGGCTCTTAAATTTGGCTTGACCTACACAAGGACTGCCTTTTTNTTTTTTTTTTTTTTTTTTTTTTTTTTTTTTACCAAAACATATTAGTTCATTGGTGCTCTCACATTTTTCAACATATTTGGTGATTAGGACAACAGAAATTCAAAATTCTGCAGAGTTGTTCAGTTGCTATGCATTTAGCTGATATATTTTCACAATATACATTTAGCTCCAATAACATGTCAACCTTAAAATGTCAATGATCTCTTTTTTTTTTCAGATTCACTAGTCTTTATTTTATTTTCTTTTTCTCTAAATTTAAATTCAATCAACATATAGTGTGTTATTAATTTCTGAGGTAGAGGTCAGTGATTCATCAGTTTCATATAACTCCCATGGTCATTACATCACGTACCCTTAATGCCCATAACCCAGTTACCCCATCCCTCACCCCCTCCCCTCCGGCAACCCTGTTTGTTTCCTATGATTAAAAGACTCTTATGGTTTGTAACCCTCCCTGATTTTGTCTTCCTTATTTTTCCTTTCCTTCCCCTATGATCCTGTTTTGTTTCTTAAATTCCACATATGACTGAGATCGTATGATAATTGTCATTCTGATTGACTTATTTCACTTAGCCTAATACCCTCCAATTGCATCCACATTGTTGCAAATGGCAAGATTTCATTTTTTTTATAAAAATGCCAATGATTCCTTGCCAACAATACACAGACCTCAATCAATTAATTGTATGTACTCAAAAACATTTATTTTAGCTTATTCCTGATACATTGGGCCACAGGTAGTAGTTAGAAACACCCAAACAAAATGTGGTTTGCATGGTCTAATATTGCTCTATGGGTATAAGACAGTATTCAATTGTTATATTTTGTTCACACATGGTGAAGAATTTAGACCGGTTTATTTTCAGTCCTGACACTCTACAACATATAAACGAAAACTGGAAAATGTTGCCAAAGTTTTTTCTTATATTTATTGTTCCTTATAATTATATGTGTGTTTTCCTATTTTTTTTTTAAAGATTTATCTATGTATTTGAGAGAGAAAGAGAGGCATGAGGAGGGGAAGGGCAGAGGGAGAGGGAGAGAAGCAGATTCCTCGCTAACCAGGGAGCCAGATGCAGGGCTTGATCCCAGGACCCCAACATGATGACCCAGCCCAAATAAAGAGTCAGATGCTCAACCTACTGAGCCACCCAGGCTCCCCTGTGTTTTCCTATTTTAAGGCTTATAGACACTTTGATAGATTACTTCTCTATGACAACTAGAAGCCAAGATGATGTGAAGTGAATGGAACTAGTTTTTATTTAGAAAGCAGCACATAAATATGTGCACTGGTGATGCTGGTGGTGTCGGTGTGTGAGGATGTGGTAGGGTTGCTTGCAGTCTCCTGCTGGTTGAGTGTGAAGATGACTGGAGAATTCTTTTGGTAACAAACACCCTCAGATATAAGAGAGTGATTCTCCCACTTCTTCACTCCCTGCCATCCAAACAACCAGCCTGACCCACTGCAAGATCATCGCTGTGCACTCTCTCTTCTTTGTTCTCATTTTATTTAATCTCAAAATACTTCCCTTTTTCCTATAGTTTCTCTCCACAATGTTCTATGTGCAATTTCCCAGGTATGTGTTGTTGCTTGAAAGGGTACATTTCCAAGTTTAGTATTTGTCTCACAAATAGGGTCAAATCTCTGGTTTGCATTCAGGAAGATGTTCTCTCTCTCTAAGGAAAGGGATGCTAAACTTTCCTTTCTTTTTAATCTTTTAATAAAGATCCCTTTTTATGTATGAGCACATTTAAGTTTTCAAAGGACTTAAACACATTTTATTTCATTTGCTATTACTGAGGACCCTTGTGGTAGGTAGGACCGACTCCAGGCTCTAGGAGTTTCCATCCTATCCAGTAATACATAGGGTTTTTTTAGTAAAATTGTATTAAAGCATATGACCTCAATCTATGTACATGTGCTTTTTAAAAATAATATGCATGAACTGCTTTACTAATATAAGCCATACTAATATATTAAAAATATAATTTATACAGAAATAAACATGAGATAGAAATATAGGGTTTCTAGGGGCGCCTGGGTGGCACAGCGGTTAAGCATCTGCCTTCGGCTCAGGGCGTGATCCCGGCATTGTGGGATCGATCCCCACATCAGGCTCTTCTGCTATGAGCCTGCTTCTTCCTCTCCCACTCCCCCTGCTTGTGTTCCCTCTCTCTCTGGCTGTCTCTATCTTTGTCGAATAAATAAATAAAATCTTTAAAAAAAAAAAAGAAATATAGGGTTTCTAATCATTTCTTCAAGACCCCAGTGCATGCTCTTGGGACCCTCTTTGAGACCACTGCATGATCTACCAGGTCATTAGCAACTGTTCCTGGACACCTCGATGGAGCGCTGATCACTGGGGAGGCTCCCAGGTGGGGTTGGGGTAGAAGGTTTGCATTGCTCTAGTAGCATCACTTCTCGGTTCCCGTCTCCAGTCCCATTTTCTCTGGCCTGAGCCAGATCAATGTTTGTGAGGCTTAGAGAAACAGAAGCCAATTAGTGTGTATCTGTGCCTTGGGGAGGGAGAACCTGGGCCCAAGGCCCAAAGTCCAAGGCAGCATTTCCTGTGGGAGGTCTGGCCTTCAGTGAAGTGCTTCTCCATGAGTGTTTGTGGATGGGGGTAGAGGTGTAGGCAAAGATAGAGCACCACCTGGGGGAGGATGCAGTTGATTAACATTCTGAGCGTGTGAAACAGTTTGTGCACAATTAACTTTCCTGAAGTATATTCCAGAGCTTTCAAATTATGTTTTGCATAGTGTAATTCTATCCTATTACCCTTAGCCACATACACCTTGGTATCACAGTATTAGAAATTATTTCTTTGCCTCCTTAGTGTTTACAGCTTTCTGATATAGCGCTTGTAGATAGTGATCATGCATATTCCTTCCTAGTTATCACAGTGAAACTAGAGCTATTTTATTCTTGTAATCTTTCTTCATTCGTTCTAAAGTTCTTTAATCATTTTTGTTGTTGGTTTCTTCTTTCGTTTCCAGTTATCAGTATCTTTCTGATCCTGGGGCGCTCAAGACTTAGGAGGGGAATGCCATATAGACTCTCCCCTCACAGAATAAATAGGAGCTTATAGGCTACAGCTTCCCTGTCCTGTGATAGTGTGTGTCTGTTTATGAAGCCAATGTTCTCATGCATTTTTATTATCTTACCATCACATTGAATTATCAGCATGTCACCTTGCTATTTAGAAAGCTGTCATCTGATTCTTTCTTCTTCATGGCATCCTTCCACTTTAGCTCATTCTCATAGCTTTGAATTTCTTTTTCTTTTTCTTTCTTTCTGTTTTATTTTCTTCTCTCCAGTTTTGCTTTGCTTGAAGTGATCTGTGGTTTGCACCATTTCCTGTTTAGGAAACAATTGCCTCTCTAGGAAATTAGCACAGTCAATTAGCATCCAAGCTTTCTGAAGACTAGGTTCCTCAGAAAATTCTTAGCCAACTGTGGGTAGGTTTGCAGAATATACTGATCTTGGAAATCTCCTTTCCTAAATGCTCTAATTTTGATCAGCCTCTTTGCCACTAGAATGTGTTGTGTTTCTCCATCTGGATATGCATATCTACATTCCCATCTTTTTCCTAAATTAAAGTAAGACAGGATTGAGCAAATATTTTAATACTCTATGTGGTTGATAGATACAATAGAAGGACAATTTGAGAATATCATAAATACTAAATTACTTCTCTAATGAGCCTAATGGATCCTATTCCTTACCATTCTCTTATTATTTTTTCTGATCCAAATTGAGGTAGAAATACACTACTCATTTTTATTTGCCATTTTAGATGTTTTTCACCTAAGTGTAGAGAATGTTGTGTTAAAAGGGAAGTATCTCGGGCACCTGAGTGGCACAGTCCGTTAAGCGCCCAACTCTTGGTTTCGGATCAGATTTGATCTCAGAGTAGTGAGATCTAGACCCAAGTCGGGCTTCGTTCTCAGTGTGGAGTCTGCTTAAGACTTTCTCTCGCTCTTCCCCTCTCCTCCTCAAGTGCTCTCTCTCTCCCTCTCTCCCTCAGTCTAAAATAAATAAATCAATCTTAAAAAAAGAAAAGGAGAGAGAGAGAGAGAGAAGAATTTGTTGAGTCTTTGAATTGTTAATATTAAATGTAAAATTTAATTTTAACTATCTGGGAAGTAGAAATCATAAACCATAGATTCGAGATTGTGCTGTGAGATTTTAGTCTTCTTGGGCTTAGATTATAGGGGATAAGTGGCACAAATGCTGATAAATTTCCTCCCTGACTCTGTATTGTTGTCTTGAATCCACCCATAAGTGCATTTTTTGATGTGTTAATGTTTTGAACAGTTTTGACTCATTGAAATGTTCAACGCCCTCTCTGAGATTCTGAACTTTGGGGCTATAGGCATGTGACTCTCTGTTCACTCTGATATTCTCTGTACCAGATAGATGGCAGGTACCTTTTGTGCATGCAGAACAGAACAACTAAAACTTCTTTAGACCTCAGACTACTGTATCTGTAAAGCTACCACTACACAGAAAAGAATGTAGTAAATATCTAGTCATAAATCACTTAGCACATCTTGCTAAGGAAGCAGGGAAAATGTTCAAAATGATACAATGTTCTTAAGATGGCAGCAGGAATAAGGAAAAAGACACTTGCTGGGGAAGCATGAAATCATCAAAGTCAAAGCAAGCCATAGAGCATGTAGTTTTCTGTGCTTGGAACCCTCTTCTAGATTCCACATGAAGTAGGTACAGGGACTAAGAGGTTCGGATGGACTCATAGGAACTATTTTGCTGGGTGCCCAGTGAGTAGAAAGTGCAATGATCTTGTTTTGTCAGATCTTAAAGCAATGGTTTGTATAGGGAGATATTCTATGGGTCGGGCTCTATCATTCCACCCATCCTCACTGGGGAAACCTGTCTGCTCTCCAACAGACATAGAGAAGATGACACTCTGTAGGAGAGGAAGAAAAAAATTGTAAAAGGCCATCGTTTAATTTATGAATGGCAAAGATAAAGCATGTGATCAGGACAGAGATAGAAAGGTGATCATAATGAACTATGTATACTTTCAATTATAGGAATTAATTAATCTACTATATAAAAAGGATGGGTATTTTTATAGTCCCATATTTGGTAAGAAACGGTGTATTAAGTGCCATGTTTAAATAATACTTTCACTTTGCTTCCACAAATTGAGGCATACTTCCATAAGCACACACCAAGATTACAGTTTTTATATTCTTTCTTATTAGATCAACAGTTTTATGTCTTGAAGTACAGAGTTCTAGAAATATGACCTTGTATTTATAAGACTCCATTCTAACAATTAACAACTAGATCCACTAATATCACTAATATTAATTAATCTACATAAAAAGTGTATTTTCTTTGTTGTATCCTTTGACTTCTAAGGGAAATAAGGCAGCATGGTTTTGAGGCCAAGCTTTTTACTCAGAGTGGAAGAAAGTCACTTGTAGCTTCTTCACTCAGATGGCAATGGGACATACTCAGCCTCTTGGGAGAATGAGAGGTAAGTACAGAGGACAGAACAGATCAATTCTGAGAAGCTCCTTCTGAAAATGACAGTGTGGTTTCTACTAGGAAGGATAGCAGTGGAACATGTCTAGTATCAGCTTGCATTTTGCTATTACCACATGCCTCTCTCATTAAAGGGAAATATCACCCTTTAATATTAAGTCAACTGCTAATCCTGAAGAACACTTTCTGCCACCTCTTTGGTCTCTCCTTCTGTAGCTGACAGAACCCTAAAAATTCACTCTTCTGGGATGAAGAGATAAGAAAGTTCTCTGTTCCTCTTTCAGATTACATTCTTAATCTGCATTTCACGTTGGACCAAGGTGGAGTTATCTGGAGTTGAGAGCCTGCCAACCTTGGACAACGAAATGGTCTTGTGATATTTCCCACATACTGGAAAAGAGTGGCTTTCAAGACACCAAATCATGGCTCTTGTGCAGGCCAGGTGAATGCTGGCACAGCTCAGCTTCTGAGGTCCGACCCTCTGGGAGACTCACAGCAGCTAAGGGAGATTGTTCAGTGTTTCTGCTTTGCAGTGAACACCAGGAGAACAAGAGAGGGGAGGGATAAAGAGAGATAGAGAAGATGGTGGCAGGGATGGGTAAACATTAAACTCATCAGCCCTATTCTATTTTTAAGCCACTCATTTTCCAAGTCTTTATATTAGAGTCGTCTTCTTCTTTGACAATGTCCCTAGTGATTTGGCAACTGTTTTCTAACATCCGTGTGCTACTCTGTATTATTCTCTTTATTAACTTTTAGTAGAAGGAAGTTGGTTAGAGATTAGTCTCTAATTTGAAACAGATTTATAATGCTGCACATACTTTACTGAAAATCATCTTTGGCATGAAAAAGTCTGTTCTCAAGAGCACCAGAGTTGTCAATTCTTCTCTCTCTGAGGAAACGTCACCTGGAGAAAAGCTAAAGTTCACGCTGGAATTTTTTTTAATCGGAAATTTGGCACTTGTTTGAGGTGGACATAATTTCCAAGAGATTACGGGACTGTATCACCATTAAGGTTCAATGTGGAACTCCATTTGGTACCTTATATCCTAACAGGTTTACATCTGTCCTTTCCATGATATGGCAACTTTTCAAATCTACATATAGAGGGCTCGTAGCCCTGCCATCTGCTTCCTCATCAGAGGGAACCCAATAGTTTATACTCTTCCAGAACACGGCTTTATATGTCCTGCTGCTCTGCCCATAGTAATCTAAATAATGGTTCCAAAGTGATGGAGTTATTTTGTATTTTTTTAAAGATTTATTTATTTATTTATTTATTTATTTATTTATTTATTTATATGCCAGAGAGAGAGAGCACGCGTGCATGCACGCACATGTGCAAGCATGAGTGGGGGAGGGGCAGAGGGAGAACCAGACTCCCTGCTGAGTGCAGAGTCTGACACAGGTCTTGATCACAGGATCCGGAGATCATGACCTGAGCCAAAGTCAGTTGCTTAACTGACTGAGCCACCCAGATCTCCCTGAAGTGATGACATTTTTAAGAGGAGAAATTTCTCCCCCCAGTGCCTTGCCGCAGTCCAATGCCATGACAACCGTCCAGAGAAATGGTTCATCATTTCTCCTACAGGTAAGAAGAAATCACATACGGTGTAATTATCTTGGTCATTTTTTGGCGCTCACGTACAGGCTTCCTGAAATGTTTCTGGTGCTGAATAATCAAGGCCTCATTAGGGTTCCTTAGTCAGCTGACGATTTGGGCAGTTGTCTTCCCCTTGTCCTTTTCTCTGGACCTGGGCTAGCACTATCACATGTGTTGTGGTCTCATATCAAAATCAAAGAGAATATATGTTTTTATCTTTGGTTTAAATTTTTTAAAAGCTTTTTCCTTCAAACTACTACCAGCAAGAATGGAAACAGGGAGGTTTTTATCTCTTCATTTTTTTTTTTTTAACACAAGGGACGTATTTTATTTTCTTCCCTTGAGAGTTTGCTAGCTGTTTTGTCTCCAGGGTCACAATTATTTATAACTTTATACTTAGCTTTAACACCCCTTTCCACTGCTAGCCAACATCTTCCCTCCCCCTTTTTTCCCCACATGAGGGGAAATTGCAGAGAAATACTACTTAATTATCACACCACGTAACTAATTAAAAGCAGGATGCTTGTGTATGGTATGCTAATGAGCTATTAGAGATCCAGCATGCTTTAGTGACAAGACATGAGTTCCTATTCTACCGTTCACCTGGCTGTGGATTTCCAGTTGACAGTTAATGATGATGAGATGGGAATTTATTATGCCGCTTACAAGCCAAGAACTTTGGGAGAGGGCAGAAAGGTTAAGCAACAAAATTACTGAAAGAAGCAACAACTGAGCTGAAACCAAGAGACAAATCTGATGATCAGGTTTATAGGAAACCATGGGATGTGTAGAGCACATGGCAGAGTGTTCAATAAATAGGGAAGTCTCATTATTATTTCTGGTGGGCCCAGTGATGGAAGAAGAGCACATTGAAAGTGAACTATTGATTAGTGACTTGTATGTATGCCATCTGTCCACAGATTTGAGCTTAGTTGTTTAAAAATCCCCCCAAAACAGCCTAAAAAGATTGGCATTTCACACAGAGTGAGGTCTCAGGCATTCAGAGAAGTGGACAGAGGGAAAACAGAGGATATGATGAGAAAGCGAAAAGGAAAAGAATAAGTATATATAACCACTTTTGTCTGATGTGAGAAAAGTATTACAAATGGGGATGTTAGCAAGGAGCAAGAAGATAGTAACACTAACGCTAACAATAATGATAACTGACTTACTGGGCTCTCCTTTTCTGGGAGGCAGGCACATGCTAAGCACCTTACATGCATTATTTTACAGACATCCTATCCTAGGGAAGACTATGATAAAGTCAATGTAGGGTTCTGAAGCAGTGTCTCTGACCATTGTCTCGAAATAGAGATTCAAAACTAAGAACTTTTGCAATACACCAGCAAGAATGAATTCCCACAGTGCCTAATGAACTGGAATGCAAGGCGAATGTTGCATTTTTGAGCATCCATACCCTTTAAGCGGAAATTAACAATAGAATGTTAGCAATGTAAATGAACTTTGAAGAGATCCATCCCTTTCCTGAGTTGACCTTGCCACAACCATGTATTTGGGATCTATTACTTAAACTCTATTAAGGAACACATTTTGAAGCAAAAGAATTAGCACAGCAAATCATTTAATTTTGCTGTCTTCCCAATGTGTTTTCACGCTTTTTGATGTGCTTCTGCTAGTGTTTCCCTTAAGTCTTTCTCCTTTTTCCCTTTCTCCTTAAGTCTTTTTATCAACAGAAAGAAGAAAAGCAGCAGTCAGGATTTATAGAAAAGTTCTTTACTTTCAAAGGGGAGAAGACACTGCCCATCTCTGGCCCTTTGGGAATCCCAGAGATAAGCTGGCAGAGATACTGACACTAGAACAGCAACTCCCTTAGTGGTCTGCTCATTAGGTTAGGAACTTATGTTTTCCTGCCATCAAGTGCATATCATGTGCATTTCAATATAAAATGCAATCTCCATTTGTGTTCGCCCCAATATTTATCCTTCCCTTCTCCAAACATAAGAGAGTATCTGTATTATTGGCAATGAGCCCAGCTAAAAACCTTCCCTTTGCAGCCTCTCTTGTAGATGGAGTGGCCCATGAAATGTATGAATGGCAATAGACAGAAGCTCCAGGGATGTGCTCGGAAGGGGAGATGACAATGTAAAGCAGGACCCCCTAAAAACTTCCTTTAACCCTCAGTATAGAAGCCACATATTAAAGATGGCAGAGTCAAACTATAGGCTCAGGACAGTTGTGACATAATTTCATTTCTGGATCTCTCTTCTGGACTATCTTACATTAAAGAAAACTAAAAGTCCTCATTTTTTTAAGCCACTTTATTTGAGCTTTCTGGAATATGCAACTAAATCTAACTTCAACTAATACATCCTTTCCCCAATTCCTTCTTACTATTCCTAGACTAATATGAATGGCTATTTTTTTTCCTTGTAGATAAAACATAAACACCCCTTCTTGTTTATATTAAGGGGTACTCCTTTTGGTTAGCATAGTAGTCATGCCTCCTTGCCTGGCTGACCAAAACTCCTCTTCCTCGCTTTAATTCAAAGAGTAGCTGTAACTCCATGCTCTATCCTTCATGTAAAGCATGACTTTTTCTCCCCCTCTTCTTTCTTTCTTAGCTATATCTGAGGAATTCATGTGGGTTGATGGGGTTTGGAAGCAGAGAACGAGCTTCTTTATATGCTGCTGCTGGATGGGAGCCTAACCGTTCATGGCACCTCTTTAACATCCTTAAGGAACTGCAATCTGTGAGGGCATCAGAAAAAATCATCGCTCCTTGGAGATACTTAAGCATAGAATCCTTCCAGTTTTTTATTTGACCTCAATATTTTGTGTATGTTTCAGGGTTACTAAAATTCTTTCATTTCTTCTCTCTCAAACACTCTCCCGTTCACTGTCTCTCTTCTGTTTTATTTCTTTCACTTTTGTTTCTTTTGGACTTTATTCTTAATTTTATAAACTACTGTACATTGAAAGAAATATTATTCTTTTGAAGGATGAAGACAACGAAGACAGGGCTGGTAAGAGGACAGAAAACTCTGTGGAGTTTAAAAAAAAAAAAAGTAAATTTTCTTGGGATTTAAATCGCCAATGAAATGGGCAGTCCAACCAGACAGGAGAATCTATGTAACATCAGATCATTCAGTGGGCTGGATAGCCATGCTGTCCCTGTTAGTTTATCCACATGGATCATGAGTTGCCTTGGTAGGGCCTAGATAAGCCCTCCCATTGAATGGTCCCTATAGCTCAGAAAGCTGCTGTGTTGTGTAGAGCTCTACCCATTCCTTTTTCATCATTATCCCTGTCCATTCCTTCCCATATACTAAGCATAAGGTTCTTTAATGAATCTCTCAATTAAGCCTAAAGGTGAAATGATGGAGGGACAAGTACAAAATTTTTACAATGAGTAGCTATAAATTTCAACTTTTCTGTGTATGAGCTGTGGGATAATAAGATATGAAACTTATGCAACCCTGTTTCCTCACTTATACAATGTGAATTATAACCTCTTATTAAATGTTAAATGAGATACAAAACACCCATATCATATACTTTGTCATTTTTAGCTCATGTTTGAATCTCTAGCATTCCACACACAATGCTCAATAAATATTCACTAAAGTTTGAGTAATATATAATGAACTAATGAATGAATGAATGTCCTAATGGCAGTGTTCTGAGTCCTTGCTAAATTTTATTCGTGTAATACTATTTTATATCCAAGCTAACATTGAGCTTATTCCATTATGCAGCAACTCTATCAATAAGGCGACCACATATTTCAAACCGGGACATTTTTGAGAACAAAAGTGGAGCACTATTAATAATAACTGCAGGACAACTGGTATAAACTGGGACTGTCCTGGGCAAATAGGGACTATATATGATCACCTTCTGAAGAAGCACTTGACTCTTTGCATGATCCCTTGGGTCAAGATTGCAGATGAATTTGTAATTGTAAAAGCATGCATAGGTTCAAGGCTCCTAATGTTTAAGTCAAAAGAACTGCACAAACATTGTACAAGTGTACCTTCTTCTGTGCAATGGATCTCTTCCGTAACAACCATATTTATAGGATTTTAAGAAAGGAAAGTACATATACATTTCCATGAGGGCACTCTATAAAGAATCTTGGTATTGAACCATTGTTAAAAGGATAAATTCTAAAACTTGATTAATCAACCCTCCCACCATGAAACCTGATATCCAGTTTATTTACTTATAAATTAAAGCTTGTTTTGTTTAGTTTTATACCGAGTTTTCCAAAGCATGATACACCTTTATACCAGACTCTTGTATGAAACGTGTCCTAATAATACGTGAATGATCAATCAGTCATCTAGGACCCTCTCAGGCATATAAGACCTTTACTGAGATGAAAGCTGTTACCTTACTGGGGTAATAGACAAAAATGGAAAAGGACTGTCATTAAGCAATGTGAAAGGGCAATTTCCCTTCAAGTTAGCACCCCATTTCCATGGGTAGCCAAAGAATTAACATCCTTCTGCCTCACGAAACTCAAGTTGTCTGCAACTGAGGTTGTCAGGGAAGATGAACGATAAAGGTTTTTTGTTGTATTTGAGATCTAGATTGAGACTATCTTAGCAGTGGAGTTTGTCAGAATGCCATCAGCAGCCTTGGTCCTTCAGTGGCTAATCATGAAATGAAACATTGGTTAAGTTGCTCTCAATTAGGTCCAAGAAAATGTATTCCTGAAAGCACTTGGGCACTGTAATTGCTTAAACCCTGGATAACTTTGACTTGCTTAGGGAGTTTTAATGTTTAACATATGTTGGAAGGTTTCAGAAAAACTTTCAGTTGTGACTTTTGTCTGTTTGAGCTATGAACACAGAATGTCACTTTACAGAAGATGTTAAGTAACATCTTAACATGTTTCTTAGCCCTTCCATACCCACCCAAACATCCCACTTGAATAACTATATATAATAAGCAGTAACAATACCATAACCTAAAGTCAGGAAAATTTAAAGTGCAGCCCAGGTTGTATTAGTCATTAGCTCTGAGATTTTTTTTTTTAAAAGATTTTATTTATTTATTTGACAGAGAGAGAGAGCCAGCAGGAGACGGAACACAAGCAGGGGGAGTGGGAGAGGAAGAAGCAAGCTCCCAGCGGAGCAGCGAGCCTGATGCAGGGCTCGATCCCAGGACTCTGGGATCACACCTTGAGCCAAAGATGGACGCTTAACGACTGAGCCACCCAGGCGCCCCTAGCTCTGAGATCTTGACAAAGACTGTTTACTTCTCCAGACTTCAATTACTTCATATGTAGAAGTAGAGGATTGGACCATATATATACTCTAGATTCCTTTCATAACTAACATTTTAGAAGTGATTGTTTGAAGCCTTAAATAGACNAAAGACTGTTTACTTCTCCAGACTTCAATTACTTCATATGTAGAAGTAGAGGATTGGACCATATATATACTCCAGATTCCTTTCATAACTAACATTTTAGAAGTGATTCTTTGAAGCCTTAAATAGAAACCTAGGATGTTATAGGATGGTAGAATGATGTCCCATGGTTCCACTATAGAGAGTTGATGACCAAGAAGATAATTAACTAAAGAGTTAAGCCAATAAAAACAGAATTCAGCCTTTCTGATATGATACACATTATTTTCAGTATCCATACATAAAATTATCATGTTATCACTACTATAATATGTTTTTCAGTGTGAAAATTAATCTCTAATACATAACTAAATTGAAGAGGAAACAGACAAAGAGAAGTTAAATATATTCCCTGAGTTTGCAAAACTTGCAATAGTCCAGATTTGCTTACTCCCAGTTAGCTAATTTCATATTTTAAATTTTTTCAGGTGGAAATAATAACAAATCTGTTCGTGCTAGTCAACAGTTGGGGCTAGGTGATCTAGGATTACTGAACAAGAACATCCTATGTTACTAACAGTAGGAAAACAATGGAAACACTTTTTCTTTTAAATTTCCTATCTTATATCATAGAAGTATAATCTACTTTGTGGATAGAGCATAAAATACAATTTTCTGAGGGATAATGAGCCAAGCTGTAGTTAGTATAAAAAAGAAGCTGGACTTTTATTACTGTCTTGTAGAGGAGTAATCCAATAATGATAACCAAACTCATTCTTGGGCTCTTTTTTGCTACAGGGAAGGACAGCTAGAAATACTAAGGAGAGAAGTAAGAAAGTACAATGAGTATATTCTTATATAATTTATCTGAATTGAGTATGGGGAAAAAAGATGGGCAAGATGCAATTGTGAAAAGAGAAAAAAATAAAAACAGTGATGAGATAGAAATGGGATTTTAGAAAAGCACGCAGAGTGAAAGAGGAGATGGATATAAAAGTGAGAGGAGTTAGTGAAGCCCTTTTTCTGTCTTTGTGATAGCATTGACCACTTATTTATTTATATGTCTTATGAGTCACGGAACCATAAACAACTAAATGTAGATGTGATAAAGACAAGGATCATTTATATATCAATACAAGTTCTGTCTAGCGATGCATTTGTGCATGGACAGAACTTATCATGAGGCCTTTTATATCATGGAACTGAAGCTACTAATTAAGGATTTGGAGAAAGGCAAAAATAACACTAGAAAACAAAAAAACAAAAACCTACAACACCAAGACTTTGAATTAGGATTCTTTCACTTGGTAAGATATGTCCAACTGTTTGATACAAAAACCACTTAGAATGGTCTTTTTGCACTCATTAAATGATTATTCCCAAGCTAACTATTTGATAATGGCTAGAGGTAGCAGTTCAGTACACATCCTCAAATTTGTCATATGGTGGCCCACTGGCTAATGAGGAGATACATTTTCTTCGTAAAGAAGGGTGATGGCTATTAAGGAGGGCACGTAAGTTGTGATGAGCACTGGGTGTTATACGTGACTAATGAATCATTGAACACTACATCAAAAACTAATGATGTACTATACAGTGGCTAACTGAACATATTAAAAAAATAGAATTAACCTAATTTGTCCTGGTTCTATATTTTGAAGCAAAGACTTTGAACTACTTTTATGTTCTATTTCTGCCAGTCATGGTATTTTCTTGTTTTTTGCTTTGTTTTGATTAAAAAACACTAGGAATAACTATTCCTCGCCTGGTGAATCCATTATTTTTTGCGTGACTTTGGTTTCCACAGATTCGGGGCACACAGAAATAATGTCATCTGTTATGTGTAGGGATCTATTCTAAATACATGCTAGAAAAGTCTATTAACATGAAAAAATAATCCAGAAATTTTGGTTTGCTATTTGATTTAAATGTCTTAGCTATAACAAACTTTCTTGTTGTTTAATTTTCTACACTTTCACGGAAGCAGCACTTTGAGTGTAAATAACCTCTCAGAATCAGGTAAATTATTTCTAGGACTTTATGACATGCTAATGTGTTCCCTTGGATTTCCTGAGTCCTTCTGGTGTTATTAAGTGCTGTCATTCATTGTTTGAACACTACTTAGAATTGCTCACTGTTCCCCAAAAGGTCATCAAAGCACTTAATAATTTCAGAAAGAGATAAGCAGGACAGAAGACCTTATCTGTATATCAAATGTGAGTTCATGTGTGACCGGCTACACCAGCCAAACTTCTGTCCCTATCAATCCTATCTCTACCTCACCCTATCCTTGACTAACACAACACTGGATAAGGACTCCTTGATTTTCCATTCTCATCCTGGCTTCTAAATTGATTCACTCTGTAACCTCTGACCTCCAGTCACAGATGGAAACCTAGCCCATCTTAATACACAAAGGCAACTGACAGAAGTGGAATATTCTTATAAAATATATTCCAGGAGTGATAACAGGCACTCTGGTCTATAACATAAATTACATAAATCCCAGAAAACATTAACCCCCAAAATTCTTTTGGGTTTGTAGTTTCAGTCTCAGATAGAAATTACTTACTGCTCTCTTAGAGGAATCTATTTCAGAATTATAATTATTGTGAATTACATATATGTGTAATGTGCTTTTTCCATCTTTCTGTGTGTGTGTGTGTGTGTCCAGAAGAGCCTGGATGACCTCCTATTACCCTTGTAGAGGTGCTTACCTTGGGCCAAAACAGTAGGCCCAGGAGACCACTAAGATTCAGTTTCAGTTTCTTCTCTGGCTCCAATCTGTTATTTTCTCTCTACATCCTTTCTGTTTTCCCACTAAACTGCACCTCTTCATTGTGTATCACCTCAGCACAGTTTTCCTTCCTGGTCTGACTCACACTCAGTATATTATTTTCAAAATTTGCATTTCCCCCTTCTAATCAGCCTTTGAACTTCCTTCTCAGGGTATCCATGTATTACAGTCCATGTACTAGAATTTGGAAGACATGCTGCTTGTATTGGAATATGATTAAAAATAAGTTGGTATTGTATTCTGTATTTTGTACTTGTGTTTTTTCACATTATCTTGCTGTTCGCATTACTAGGATTTATGTTATAAGAATAAATAAATGCCAGGGGCTGTTAAGAACTGGGAATATAAAGGGAGCAATGCTCATAAGGTATTTCCATAATTGATAAGAATAGCATCAAGTAGTAACATCCAAAAAACTGATACCCACAGCACAGGCTTTTAGTTTCGAACTGCCTAAAATGTTGGTTGGCTATTGTAAACACGGTCACAAATTTCTGTCCTGTCTTTTCTTCATAAAATGAGATCTGAAAAACATCTATGTTTAACCATCTCAGTCATTTCTGTGGAAAAATCCAATGTATGTCTGTAGGTGGTGGTGATGGGGATGGGGAGGTCTACAACTTAAATAAATATTCTTTATCTAACTCAAGCTTGACAACAAAAGAAAAAAAATCGTATAGGATATAACTGCATTTTCTTTTTTTTTAACCCCATTTTTAGACTTTCAGACTAATACAGAAACATCATCAAGGAAAAGTAATAGTCTCCCCTGATTTTTGAAAGAGAGATTATGGATAAAAGTTCAAAATCTGCTTCTTAAGAGGATTAAACATCACTAGTAATAATGAGGTGTATGAGGTAGCAAGCCCTTCCCCCTCCATTACCCTATATTTACATCTTTTATTCCCTGCGTTCTTCCAAAGTGAGACTTACATAACAATTAATTTTATTCCCATAATGGACAAACAGGAGAAAGCTATAATAATGGTAGGATCATTCTGTTCTTAACTGAAGAAGACCAAATCAAGGAAAAGCACAAGGTGAAAATATGTGATCATGAGGTTCTTGAACTGTATAGACACACTCACACAAGGAGATAAAAGAAAAAACAAAAAAACTCATGACTGTAGATTTTAAGGGCAATCAGACTTAGAAGGGGCTGTGTTTTAATATTGATTGATTGATTGAGATTAATATTGATTTGATGGATTCAAAATATTGTCCTTGTAAATATGTGATGGATATCTCCTGGAAAATATCTCTTTAAATGTACTGAGTGCTCTATAGTTTAGGACTTTTTTTTTTTTTTAAATCTGGAGAGAAGGTGGTGCAAAGAAAGAGTTATCTATAACTAGGAAATATTTGAATTAGAAACAAAGTCAATGCATCCACCTGCTTCCTTCATGTGGTTGGATGTACCTTTAAAGCTCTCAAAAAGATAAATCTGAAATAAAAAAAAATTACTNAAAGAAAGAGTTATCTATAACTAGGAAATATTTGAATTAGAAACAAAGTCAATGCATCCACCTGCTTCCTTCATGTGGTTGGATGTACCTTTAAAGCTCTCAAAAAGATAAATCTGAAATAAAAAAAAAAACATTATGCATGATTAGTCAACACAGGATGCAAGGATTATTTTAAGAGTTAGTTTAGGCTGAAAATAAATGCAGTTCAAAAAAAGAATGAAGGAGTTTCATGGGTAATAGATATATAGGGTATTATTAAGAGAAGAGGGTCTTTGTGGTAGATACTAAGCTTAAAGACTGAAGTCTGTAAACAAATCCTATGAGAAACAGAATATAAGAACAAACACATGGAGCTGGCCTGGTGAACTAAGAATATTATACACAGCCTGCTGAGAGAGGCAGCCAAGCGGTGTCCATTGCTGAATGAGCTGACCACCAATGGTCACCAAGGATGAACTCTGGAATGAAAAGGACTCCAGCGCACTCACGTTCTTCCCATTCGTTCTCAGTCATGGTTGTGGCAGACGCTGACACCCACAGGTTCGCACACATGGAGCACGAGACAAACAAATTGAAGGGAAAGGCAGTAGTAGCAGTAGGGCTTGCAGTGTTGAACACTGTCTACACATGAGTGAACACTTGAATGATCATCAAACAACAGGCAACAGAACATGGTCCCTGACAAGAGAGATCAAGCAACATTAGGTCTATACACAGAAGTGAATCGTAATAGGTAGGGAGTTACATGTCGTCAGCATGTGGCTAATATTCATGTGGCTAATGTTAACAGTCAATACTTGTTACTTCAGATAATATGCTGAACCTTGCAAGTATGTAGCATCACTCTAGATACAAGAATTTCCAGGGCTATTTTCTCCTGGTACTTGTCCAACATTTGCTTTTAACGTAACAATTCATTTGTTCCTCTTGTGTCAGTTTTTACAGATCTGCAAACAGTGTCGATCACAATCGGTCTACCCACGTCTACATACGTTAAGAGTTTTCATAGTCACCTGGTATAAGGTTGTAAATGCCCCAGGATAAATACACCAAATATTTAGAAAGACAGGACGGACTTAGCCTATTCTTACCTTTATCATACAAAAGAAGAAAGTCATGTTTCTTGCTTATTTTAAGAAGTCATCCTATCTTTTGGATGCTTACCTGATATCAGTACTGTGATACACAAGATGTCACTGTAATGATTCATAATTACTGTAACCCTATTTAATGCTATTTCTCTGTATGAGATATTGTGACAAAATGACACATTTAAGAGAGGGGCTAAAAGTAATAATCCTATAATAAAAGTGAAGTGTATTAAAGATGGAAAGCACTATTACCACAGGTAAAATCCTTTGAGGGCGCTGAACGTTTCTCTTATTTATAATTTAGTCCCAGCAGGACAACCCTTCTGTGTGCTGATTATCAGAACAATTCTAGCTTTGGGGAGCAAAAAAAAGTCACAAACATACCCAGAAGCTGAAATAAGCTTTTCCCTTCATGTGATTTAAGAGCTATTGTCACTCTGTGGAACTCTGAAAATTATTCCATTTAAAAATAATTCAGCTCCTAGATTATATATTGTCTAGGTTTCCTCTTCCTGCTCTTTACTACTGAGGACATTTAAATGAAACTATTAGCTGATTTTTTTTTTTTTTACTGCTTATTCTCCACCTGAAGTTATTAATTCATATCATACTCTTCTGCAAAGCAACCAAACAGGAACATGAATTCGGTGGGGGGAAATAAACAAGAAGAATGGAAGAATTTTGTAAAGCATAAAAAGCCAGAAACAGAGGAGTCTCTGGGGAGACAGGGGTACACATATGGCTCTTTTCACCTCTAAATTGATGATTTAACTACCTATGTTTCAAGTAACTGAGAATTACTTCTACTGTGACATAATTGTGGCCATGGATAAAGTAAGAAACCCCTGTTCTGTTGGACACATACCTACCAAAATTAGCTCCCAGGATGACAAAGTTGTCCATGCTTGATGCTAATCAGGTTATAACTCAACACGCAACACCTAGCATGGCTCATGGTTGTTGCTCAATATATTTTTGTTGAATGGATATTTGAAAAATACATATTATTGAATTAGAATATGTATCTCCCAAATTGAATGCTTTGGTAACCATTTTGTATTAACTCATCTGCCTCACATAAGATGGGTGGCTCTTCTGGCCTATGGTCAGCCTCAAGGGACAATGGAGAAAACCCTTATTCCGCCAGAGCCCTGGGAGAGTGTATGTGATGCTTCATTCTACAAAACCACAGCAAGTCTTTCTATCCGGTGTTTGCTTTTATCATAGGGGAGTTTTCATAAAGAAATCTTTTTGCTAGTACTTGCCACTTGAATAAAATTTGGACATGAGTCACAGGAATGCATTCACCATTTTTTATCCTATATTTTATTTTTTAAATGTTTTTAATTTTTTTTTTTAGAGAAAGAGAGAGAGAGAGTGCAGAGGGGGAGGAGCAGAAAGAGAATTCCTGAAAGGCCCCACACCCAGCGGGGAGCCCAACATGGGGCTCAATCTGACAAGCCTGACATCATGACATGAGCCAAAATCAAGAGTCAGATACTTAACTGACTGAGCCACTCGGGTGCTCCTGTCCTATATTTTAAAATTATATTAAATTTTATGAGTCCCTGAGGGAAAAAAGGTACAGAGGAAACCGTGAGAGAGCAGGAGAGCCTTCTGTCTTGCTCTCAAACATATACATGTCACCCCTTAGTAAATTAAGAGTCACAAAAGTCTGTCTTCCAGAGGAGAAAGAATCACACATGAGCACTGCCTAAAGCTCCTTCTCACAAAAGGCCTGATTTCCAACAGGGTCTTTCCACAATGATGGCATCCCGGATACGAGCTTTCTCGGCTGCCTGGATAGTTTACTCCTCTCCCCAGATAAATATCTCTTCTTTAGTTCAACTATAGTCTCTGCCTGAAACCATCTTTAGAAGAAATAGGAAGCCCATTAGTAATTGTGACTGTATCATGTGAAGGATTCTCTGTGCTGATTTTTGCTTGTGTTAGTCTCAAATCTTGTAAAGTTATATAAATTTTTCACATTTTTAAAAAGAATTATGTGCTTGCCTAAAGAAAAGATATTCTTGGTTATTGTATTTTATTGCTTGGAATCATTGAAGAAATAAAATTATGTTCAATAACACTGTTACTTGTATATTGCTGACTGCTGAGCATATATTATCTGTATTGAATTTTGGAAATCTGTTGTACAGTACATGAAAATTTCATCTAAAATGCTAAGCACTTTTGGAGACACATTTTCCCCAAATTCCGTAAGTTAATGATTATTGCGCCCTGTTGTAAATGAGTTTTGCATATACTATGATAGATTAGCTGAATTTACCCTTTTTTCCAATATCATATATTCTGGTACACGTCAGAAATTTTAGGGATACATTGCAAACATTTATCATTATTTATGGGCAGCCCTGGTTAGGAAAACAATAATTCAGAAATCTGAGTTTGGGCTAAATATGGACCCTGTAATTAATATGTGCATTTATAAGGGATCTTTTATATTTAAAGAACAAAACAGGGATGCCTGGGTGGCTCAGTCAGTTAAGCGTCTGCCTTCGGCTCAGGTCATGATCCTAGGGACCTGGGATTGAGTCCTACATCGGGCTCCCTGCTCAGTGGGGAGCCTGCTTCTCCTCTGCCTCTGCTGCTCCCCCTGCTTGTGCTCTTTCTCTTTCTGTCAAATAAATAAATAAATAAACAAATAAATAAATAAATATCAAGAACAAAACACTAGCGGTTCCAGTTATTAGTGGTTCCAATTACTGATGGTTTTGGTGAACTTTTTGTTTTGGTGTAACCGAAGACAAAACAAAATCTGACCAGAAATATTNATAAATAAATAAATATCAAGAACAAAACACTAGCGGTTCCAGTTATTAGTGGTTCCAATTACTGATGGTTTTTCTGAACTTTTTGTTTTGGTGTAACTGAAGACAAAACAAAATCTGACCAGAAATATTTACACCATAGAAGACAAAACAATAAAAAGTGATAATAGTTTTAAATCAATATTTAGGTGACATATTTCACCAAAATCATATTGGCTGCCTGCCATGACAGCTGAGTGAGGAAAGCATGGCAGGTATTTTTACTTTAGAGATGAAGACAGTCATCACAGAAATGCTCTGCAAAGTGAAGCATCTCAGGGTCCTGTGACCAGTGGGTGAACATGATGGGAACTGGATCTAGGTTCCTGAGCCCCAGTCCTCTGCTTTATTCCCTGTACAAACAGGAAAGAGGAGGAATTTCAGGGACTTGATGACTGTTACTCCCCATTTATACGTGCTACATTGTTCTCCTTCCTTAAAGTAGCTTGGGTGCAGGTCAGGATTCAATTGACTGAGGAAAGAGACCTAGTACTGGCATCCATTTCCATGATGCTGGCCGGGAAGTTTCAAAAATGCTGTGTTATTGGATGATGCTTAGCAGCTGGGGCTTCTACATGAACTTGTACAGATCTGAAAATAAGCATCTTCTGAGAGTGGTTCATTTACAGGAGGAAGCAACTGATAGCATTCCCTGGGCTTCTGTCCTATAGCTCCTCTTTCTTTTCAATAGTCTTGCTTCCCTCCTTCATGATTCTGTTCATTTTCCTCCAGCCAGGGGAAGCGATCACTCAGTACAAATTTAGAGTAGAATGAGAATGACGTGCTGCCTCTTGTGAAAACCCAAGAAATGTGATTTTTTCCCCTGACACATACCCATGCAATAAGTAAATTAAATTAACCTGTCCTCAAGAAACTGTTAGACATTGAGCTCACACATGAAAATGAAAGGGTAAGGAAAGGGTAAAGGAAATGCAGGTGGTAGAATAAATACGAAAGAAAAACCAGCAGCCACAAGCTTTGAAACCGTACACACCAGAGACGTGTGGGACTCCTGAAACAAGGGAAGACAAGAAGTACAGGAAGTTAGACTGAAGAGCTTTGTGGAGAATTTTGAGGAGGTCTGAAGAGGGGGGAAAAGAAGGACATTAAAGATGCATGGACATGGATTAGAGGAGAGGCTGGGGAGGACATCTTGTACTTCTTCTGGAACCCTTAGAAATCTATTTTTCAAGCTTCACATGAACTGACATCTTCCTGTTTGCAAAGAGAAGTACTTATTAGGATCTTGGTGAGAGAGTCCCTTTCCTTTAGTGCTCATGACAATTACTCATTTTGTAACTAGATGAGAAAGGACGACAGCTATCATAACTGATAAATGCAAACAGAAGAGCCATACTTTATCTCTACAGTGGCCAGATTCACACATGGCAGTTAGAACCTGCATTAAACTGCCATCTGAAAAACAGGCCCAATAACACCACCTTATAGGACTCTTGTGAGGACTAAATTTGAACGTGAAACCATTTTGTAAAATATAAAACACTACACAAATAATACAATGCTATTACTACATTATTCTTAGCATGAATGCAAATCCAAGCATCTATCTCTT
>NC_048218.1:59061280-59086563 GCF_002007445.2 Ailuropoda melanoleuca
TTAAATCTAAAGATACTAGTTACATCTTTTGAGAGGAAGATTATTTCATTTAGTGTACCACAACGACCTGGAGCATACTTCTCCCAGGATCTGACTTTGCATTTTCTATGGCTATTGGGTATTTCCTCACATTGTCTATGTCATCTTTTAGTACTAATCAACAAATGTTAGTTACACTTATATCTTGAGAGGTGTTGATCTGAAATGTAAACATCCTTCTTCACATTAACAGCCCCCTTAATTAACCTTCTGACACTGCCAATATGGAAAGGGATGCTATGTAAGTTGTTACTATGGAAAGGGATGCTATGTAAGTTGTTACTATGGAAAGGGATGCTATGTAAATGATTATGCATATGCTGCTGCTTTGTTTACTTTCTATAAGAAAATCAAGATGCTCTTTAAAAACGTCTTCACTCTTTACTAAAAAGGTGGATAATTTTGATAAATTTCCATGCTCAGAACATGGACTAGGCTCATGCTGGCAGGACTTAACTGAAATAATGACAACTTGGTTTGATGTAAGTAGAGAGAGAGGATAAGATATAGAGGGAGGGGCTTAGAGGTGAAGGTCAGAGCCAGTTGCCTCTGGCTTCTTCCATTGCCAATTTCCAAGAGCAAGAATACCATGTAATTACAAAATATTTCTTGGAGAGTCAGCCCCTGGAAACAACCTATAGGTTGGGTATCTGTGCACGTGTGCACACACACGCACAACCTCTGTTGTTTTAGCCAGTGGTAGATAAACTCTTCTTAAAACTAACTTAATAGGTATCTGTATGTCATTGTAACATTTTTTTTCTCTTAATATCCTTTCTTCATGGGTTCTTCCTTATGAAATAAGAAATTATAATATAACTTCCTTAAATGGCTTCACTATAGCAGGGATGTGAGTTACACCTTACACATATCATTCATATATCATATGGATATGATGGAAGTTGAAAGCTATGCTATGAACCCTGTCCCCATACTCCTTAATCTGTACATATGTATGCCTCCAGTCTCTGAAACTTATATTTTCTGGTATATGAATTTTAACTATCCACTAAGCAGACCATACAGAACAACAACAAAAAATGTTCTGGAATATAACTAAGCCAAGGATGTTGCGATATATCTTTTTGCCAAACAGAAGATCTTCCACTAACTCAGGAACTGAAGTGATATTCTTATGAAGGAAATATGAGAAGTATATATGCATGGTCCACTGCACAGCTGACATTGAGACCTAAACCGAAGCCAATCCAATGTATTTCTGCTAGGCAAGACAAACCTAAGTCAAACTCATGGAAATGTTTGGTTTGGGCCCCTTGCCAGTTTCCTTTTCAATGCTTCTACTCTCTCCTCTACTTGCTGCTTATTGCCTTCATCCTGCGTTTGACCATCTTGTTCCTATCAGTACTCTGTAACAACGTACCCTTCCTCCACCCTGTGGAGGCATCTCTCTGCTCTCCGTCTCATGAATGGAGCGCAGTAGTAGCTGCTGTCATAGTAACAGCAGGTGCAGCAGTAGTCATGACAAATCACGTTTCGTGAATACTTTAATCCTGTGCTGTCCTTAAATGCTCATCATCTTATTTAATCAATACAATAGGATTGGGTCAGAGGGTATTTCTGACCGCATTTCACAAATGAGTAAATAAAATTCAGAGAGATCTTGTACTACTAGCAATGAAATCCTGTGGGTGTTGAGTAGGGAAATGGAAATGGTTTAAACTCAGGTTTCTGACGTGAATTCGAAGCAAATACTCTCTTCTTTTGGAATTTCAAAAACCTTACAAGTTACTGATAGAGACAGAGACAGCGGGAGACAGTTATCAAAAGGCATAAAGGTCTTCTGAGCCATTAAATTATGCCACAGAGACAAGCTGCTTATAGATAAAGCCATAACACTCAGGTTACCCTTCCAGTAGACTGGGTGAAATAAATTCCAAGTATACACTTTGGTAAAACCTAAGTCTAAATCAGAACACTTGCAAGGTTCCTCAATAAATGAAGCAATAAGAAGGACAATTATTGAGGCGATTTTAACGAATATACAGCCTTCCCCATACTAAACAAGGTACTGAGAATGTTACAATGTAAGCTTTGGCGAAGAAAAATATCAAATATCAAAGGGAGTCATGAGATTCATTTTAGAAAAAAAAACAGTGGTAGGTTAGAAGACTTCTAAACTTCCCACCAACATTAAAAAAAAGCATAAGAGGTTTGAAAGCTAAAGGATATAAAAAAGAGAAACTCTTTAGAATAAGTTGTGCTATATCCCTTTTCCCAATTGATTGACAGCTCCCCAATCACCTCAAGAGAGGTATCAACAAGACTCTCTGAGAGCTTTATAGGCAATGAGGGATTACAATGGACTTGTATCTGACTTCCACCTGAACATTCAGAAGGGTAAGAGATGGGTTGAAAGTGGAGCTACAGTGGAGTGATTATACTCTATGGTCTTCACTCCCCAGTATCTCCAAGAATCTTTGGGTATTTCCTGTGCATGAGATACATGCACTGCATGGCAGAGAGCCAGGATGAAGTCCTTTTAGGTNCTTTATGTTGGCTAGGTGCACCATTAAATCTAAAGATACTAGTTACATCTTTTGAGAGGAAGATTATTTCATTTAGTGTACCACAACGACCTGGAGCATACTTCTCCCAGGATCTGACTTTGCATTTTCTATGGCTATTGGGTATTTCCTCACATTGTCTATGTCATCTTTTAGTACTAATCAACAAATGTTAGTTACACTTATATCTTGAGAGGTGTTGATCTGAAATGTAAACATCCTTCTTCACATTAACAGCCCCCTTAATTAACCTTCTGACACTGCCAATATGGAAAGGGATGCTATGTAAGTTGTTACTATGGAAAGGGATGCTATGTAAGTTGTTACTATGGAAAGGGATGCTATGTAAATGATTATGCATATGCTGCTGCTTTGTTTACTTTCTATAAGAAAATCAAGATGCTCTTTAAAAACGTCTTCACTCTTTACTAAAAAGGTGGATAATTTTGATAAATTTCCATGCTCAGAACATGGACTAGGCTCATGCTGGCAGGACTTAACTGAAATAATGACAACTTGGTTTGATGTAAGTAGAGAGAGAGGATAAGATATAGAGGGAGGGGCTTAGAGGTGAAGGTCAGAGCCAGTTGCCTCTGGCTTCTTCCATTGCCAATTTCCAAGAGCAAGAATACCATGTAATTACAAAATATTTCTTGGAGAGTCAGCCCCTGGAAACAACCTATAGGTTGGGTATCTGTGCACGTGTGCACACACACGCACAACCTCTGTTGTTTTAGCCAGTGGTAGATAAACTCTTCTTAAAACTAACTTAATAGGTATCTGTATGTCATTGTAACATTTTTTTTCTCTTAATATCCTTTCTTCATGGGTTCTTCCTTATGAAATAAGAAATTATAATATAACTTCCTTAAATGGCTTCACTATAGCAGGGATGTGAGTTACACCTTACACATATCATTCATATATCATATGGATATGATGGAAGTTGAAAGCTATGCTATGAACCCTGTCCCCATACTCCTTAATCTGTACATATGTATGCCTCCAGTCTCTGAAACTTATATTTTCTGGTATATGAATTTTAACTATCCACTAAGCAGACCATACAGAACAACAACAAAAAATGTTCTGGAATATAACTAAGCCAAGGATGTTGCGATATATCTTTTTGCCAAACAGAAGATCTTCCACTAACTCAGGAACTGAAGTGATATTCTTATGAAGGAAATATGAGAAGTATATATGCATGGTCCACTGCACAGCTGACATTGAGACCTAAACCGAAGTCAATCCAATGTCTTTCTGCTAGGCAAGACAAACCTAAGTCAAACTCATGGAAATGTTTGGTTTGGGCCCCTTGCCAGTTTCCTTTTCAATGCTTCTACCCTCTTCTCTACTTCTCTTCTAACAAGCTGCTTATTGCCTTCATCCTGCGTTTGACCATCTTGTTCCTATCAATACTCTGTAACAACGTACCCTTCCTCCACCCTGTGGAGGCATCTCTCTGCTCTCCCTCTCATGAATGGAGCGCAGTAGTAGCTGCTGTCGTAGTAACAGCAGGTGCAGCAGTAGTCATGACAAATCACGTTTGGTGAATACTTTAATCCTGTGCTGTCCTTAAATGCTCATCATCTTATTTAATCAATACAATAGGATTGGGTCAGAGGGTATTTCTGACCGCATTTCACAAATGAGTAAATAAAATTCAGAGAGATCTTGTACTACTAGCAATGAAATCCTGTGGGTGTTGAGTAGGGAAATGGAAATGGTTTAAACTCAGGTTTCTGACGTGAATTCGAAGCAAATGCTCTCTTCTTTTGGAATTTCAAAAACCTTACAAGTTACTGATAGAGACAGAGACAGCGGGAGACAGTTATCAAAAGGCATAAAGGTCTTCTGAGCCATTAAATTATGCCACAGAGACAAGCTGCTTATAGATAAAGCCATAACACTCAGGTTACCCTTCCAGTAGACTGGGTGAAATAAATTCCAAGTATACACTTTGGTAAAACCTAAGTCTAAATCAGAACACTTGCAAGGTTCCTCAATAAATGAAGCAATAAGAAGGACAATTATTGAGGTGATTTTAACGAATATACAGCCTTCCCCATACTAAACAAGGTACTGAGAATGTTACAATGTAAGCTTTGGCGAAGAAAAATATCAAATATCAAAGGGAGTCATGAGATTCATTTTAGAAAAAAAAACAGTGGTAGGTTAGAAGACTTCTAAACTTCCCACCAACATTAAAAAAAAGCATAAGAGGTTTGAAAGCTAAAGGATATAAAAAAGAGAAACTCTTTAGAATAAGTTGTGCTATATCCCTTTTCCCAATTGATTGACAGCTCCCCAATCACCTCAAGAGAGGTGTCAACAGGACTCTCTGAGAGCTTTATAGGCAGTGAGGGATTACAATGGACTTGTATCTGACTTCCACCTGAACATTCAGAAGGGTAAGAGATGGGTTGAAAGTGGAGCTACAGTGGAGTGATTATACTCTATGGTCTTCACTCCCCAGTATCTCCAAGAATCTTTGGGTATTTCCTGTGCATGAGATACATGCACTGCATGGCAGAGAGCCAGGATGAAGTCCTTTTAGGTCCTTTCAAAAGGCAAACTATAGAGAAAAGCAGGGTTAAGTAAAGATCAACTGAAGTTCTATAACTGGATTCCTATAGGGCTTTAGAAGAAGCCAGTCATCACTGGAAGAGGGAGGCATTCAGTGTGATCAAAAGAGCTACAGGTGAGTGCTTTCCAGAGATGAATGGGGTCTTCTAAGAATCCTTGAAGGTGTCCACTAGAGAAAGAATCAGCTTAAACTTTTTCCAGGATTACAGAATGTAAAATTGTCTTATGAGAGTACCAATAAGATGTTTCCTGTTCTCCTTATCCTTTCTCCCTCCCCAGAGCACCAACTCTACACAAATTGAAAAAAAAAAAGTAAAAAAGAAAAAATAGTTACTAAGAGGAAGGAAAGAGAAAAGAAGCTGGTATCCTCTTTTCTTGACTGAAGTAGACCTTATCCTGAGATGGGGGAGGAACCTTGGAATAAAGACAAAACTGTTGACTGACTAATAGGGCTTAACAGTTTACTTATAAATCAAATCTATCCTTTGTATTTAAAGCTTAGGACTTTGTACTATCTGAGTGATCAGCGAAGATCTGGTCAAAGAAAGGGGAAAAATATCCCTGTGAATAAATTTTAAAGAGATAGTATGAAAAAATAAAGATGATTTATAATGAAACCCATAAGACTTGCTTTTTAAAAGTCCAGACAGATGGTGTGATGGTCTGAGGAGTCTACTCAATGAAAAAAATCACATGTCCCCCTTTCTCCATCTTCTGTAGTTCTTATTTCGCTTCCCATTATGATGGTCCCAACTTTCTCAAGACATTTATAGGTAGGTTTGTGATTTTATACATGGTCAGGAACGGTTAGAATAATGGGACAAGTATGGGTAAAACACTTTCATTATTTGTGTCTTCTAAAAATAAAGATGGAAAATCACTGTAAAGTTCATTCTGTTTCATGCCTGAAATTGCTTCTCTATTGCTGTGTTTCCTCTTGTGGAGTAATTCTCTATCTGGACCCTTTAATTCAGAGTTCTGTGCCCCCAAAATGATCATTTGTTATGCATTGATCTTACAGAACTTTCAGTACATATTTTTAAGATTTTTTTTCTATATTTTTTTTTCCTAGGAGAAAACATATATGTTCTTTAGCACTCAAAAGGACCTGGAAAACATGTGATTTGCTAATAATGCATTTGCATGATTCTGTTCAAATTTAAAATTAAATTTTATCTTCTCTAAGGCTAATACACTACAGAAGCTGTGGACCATTTCTGACATATTCAGCCTATCTTCCTTCCTACCACCAAGTGAGATATTTTTATTTCATTCTTGACTCCAGCCCAGGGCACTGCTACTTAGGTACTGAAGAAAAGCTAACTACTGAGGCTAACTCCTCCTTGCCTGTCACCCTGTTGCACGTAGGACAGCCCATCAGCAATGTCACCTCTTTCTCATGGAATCCCAATCCAAAGAACCCATAGGAGAGTCTCCAAACTTCAGAATCCTCCTAAAATGATCAATTGCATATGAAATTAAAAGACTTGATTTCTGAAACAACCAACTTCACCCATAATTCTAAATCATCTGCTCATCAATGCTATTTGAAGAAACATAAAATATGATACAATTATGAAAACAAAATGAACCGGGACAAGTATATATCCCAAGAGTTCCTCACACTGTAGTAAAGTATCTTTACTTAGTAAGTCGTTGAAAGACCTTGCTACTTGCAAGGATAAATACTCAAAGGAACAAAGAAAGTAAAGGTATTAATCACAGAGTCGAGACTAAAATCCTCTATTCCTGGGGCACCTGGGTGGTTTAGTCGGTTAAACGGCTGACTCTTGATATAGGCTCAGGTCATGATCTCAGGGTCCTGGGATGAAGCCCCACATTGGGCTCCCTACTCAGTGGGGAGTCTGCTTCTCCCTCTCCCTCTACCTCTCCCCCTGCTTGAGCTCTCTCTCTCTCTCAAATAAATACATAAAATCTTTAAAATAAATAAATAAAATCCTCTACTCCTGAGTAGTTCTTATTTGAAGCTTGGACTTCAGGGTTGGGTTGGCCCCAAATCGACTAAGTATTAATTTCCTGATCCTTCGTTGAACTATGTGACCTTTTAAAATGTAAATCATCTCATGCCAATCTCCTGAAGTGTCTTCCCATCATACAAGAGAGAAAATCCCAACTTCTTCCTGGTGACTCTACAGGAGGCCATCCTCATACCAACAAGCCCTGCTTTACTCTTGTTCCTCTAGATACCTTGGCAACCCTGTCAGTTCTCAAACAGTCCAAACTCAATGGTGCCATTCCCATTTCTTCTCCCTGGAACGCTTTGTCGCCATACTTTTGTATGGCTCATTTCCTCTTCTTCTAGGACTCTGCTCTAATGAAATTCCCCCTGAGAAATGTATATTTTTTAAAAAGCAGAATATTCTTTCCAAAATATTCCCCATCCCAAAAGCCCTATTTTGCTTCAGTGTTTTCCCCCTAGAATTTATATAAAAATTAGGTCATGATATTTATTGTTTTCTCTCACTAGAATGTAAGAGTCATGAAAATAGTGAGTTTGTTTCTAGACCATGGCATCCCCTGCAACTAAAATAGGGTCAAGTGAGGTACTCATTAGATGTCAACAGAAGGTAAAAAAGAATGTCCTCTCTCTTGCTACCACTCCCCTCCCTACACTAATATTAGCTATAAAACCCTTACGAGAGAGAGAAAAGGCTTGTGCAGATTCAATTGCAATCTGAGACAGGACGGTTATATGCCACTCTAGAGTAGTTCCTACAGGGAAAAGAGCTACAAGGGGCAGAGCTCTTTTAAGTTTTTGTTTTAATTCCAGTTTTAGCATACAGTGGGGGTAGAGCTCTTCTAAAGAGAAAAGGAAAGCAGGCTTCATCTCTAGGGCTTACAAAAAGGAGGGCAAAGACTGTGGGGGAGCCAGCCTAGGCCTGAGACATGACCCAGAGGGCTTCACTGTAGCAAGTGTCCTGTGGGGTTCACAGCAGCCCTAGCCTACACTTTGAAGTCCCAAGAGGAGAAGAGGTCACTGGAGGCAATGTCCTCTTCATGTCCTAGGAAACGGGGGAGCTTTACGATGCATATGGAATATACTCTGCAGCCCTGGCAGACATCCTGCCTTGGGATGACTTTCTTACTTAAGCCAAAGACCTTGAAATGGAGACCTCATGTGTAAATATGTGCAAATGTTCAACTAAATTTATCCCATAAAATTTTTAGGAAACAACCTTGCCATGGATACAAGCTGTTGAATACATTATCTGCTGGGGTTAACAGGGTTTCCTTCTGAAGAAATAAATAAATTAAAAGAAAGCACTGAAGGGTTCACTACTCCAGATTTGTCTTTAATAACTTTCCATTAAAAATGACAGAAAGGCACAGCTCTTACAGTAACTCAGGCTCAGAGCGATGCTGTTCTCTTTCAGGCTCGTGTCCCTCAGATGAGGCTTCTGTGGTTTTAATCTCTTCCTCTGACTCACCCCTTTTCGCCCCCCCCTTTTTTCCCTCCCTTTCATTTTTTGGTCTAACTTTCCATCTATCTGACTATGGTTCATTTACCTTGATTAGCAGAGGAATTGCTATCACATTTTTCAATGAAGACTAGTGATTTTTAAACTATACCAAAAGCTACACAAATCATCTGTATCATGCAAAAACAAGGTCTGGGGTGAAATAAAGTCTGCATCTAGCTAGTTTTTATCAGTACTAGAACCTAATGCTGAATATTAACACCAGAGACTGGTGGTTCCCAGTTCCCAGGTCCCAGTTTTGCATTTCCTACTTTGATATCATGTCTGTCAGTTAAAAAATGAAGGGTAACCAGGGCCTAACAGGTGCATAAAAAGACGCTGTCATCACTAGCTATGACTACCTTATTCTTTTCTATCTATGCCGATTTAGATAAAGACAGAATATTCCCCTCCAGTCTCCACTGCTTGCCTCATAATAGACACTTGCAGATATAACCAGAATCGGCTGAAGTTTGTCATGTTTTCTTAGACATTTATGTGTAACTTGTTTGTAAAAAAGCTAACTTTTTACAGATTGATGGGAGTGTGTTTGTGCCTGTGTGGGTGTGCAAGCCCCCAGAGGGAAAATGGAGACGGCGTCACATGCAGAGAACCAGAAATTCCCCTTTGCAGGTAAGATATTGACGTGGTATTGTTTGCCTTGTAGAGGTGAGGTCAGAACTGTTGAGCACTCCTCTGTGATTTTCTCACCTAGAGCTCTCACAACGTGACCCTGTAATAGGAGAAGACGTGCTCCCAAGCACGAAGTCTTAATTTGTAATGCACACAAATCCCTCTGTCAAAGTGGGTTGAGGGCATAATATCAGGCTCTGGTATGGTACCTGTGTGCTTGTGCACACTGGTGGAGAGGGGCTGCCTGGCCAAATGTTTATTTCCTTTGGTGTGTATTGTATCTGGCTCCATCACTTACTGCAGCTTGATGGATTTAGCATTTTCCAAAGACTAATGGTGAAGATGTAAAATATTAAGGACTCTGAAAGCAAAATGCACTAGAAAAATAAACCTGAACAAAAATGAATGTTGGGAAGGGAATACATTTTAAAATGTTTCTTTCTTATCAGATGAAAAAGATGGAAACCAAAAGCAATGACCATTTATCTAACTTTCCCATTCTCATCACCAGCATGTCCCAAAGCCCCACCTCCATTCTGATCGTGTCATGCTCCAATCGCTAACCCCACAATGCAGATTTCTCTGCCTGCTCTTATCTGAGAGAGAGCTCTTAGTTTGTCCTCAACCACAAGCATTAATGGGCAGCCTCCCTGGCTAAGAACACTGCACAAGCCTCAGACTTTATGTAATTCCAAACCTGCTGGCTTAGACTCAGGAAGCATGATACTTCCTCTTCATTTCTAATAACTTTGACCTTGAAAGAGAACAGACAGTGCTGCAAAAAAATTCATAGGATACTATGACCATGTAAAAGAGGACAGAGTATGTTTCTTTTCTTTATTTTAGGGGGAAGAAGGCAGAGATGACCATCCTGGTGTCTTTCGTGATGCTGTCTAAATGAAGTGGAGGGAATGAGGGAAGGAGCAAGAAAAAAATGAAACCAAGGCAGAACTGTCATTCAGCCTGTGCCCTCCTCCCCACCATTGACCATTACCAGCAGTGAGTTATAATATTCATTGGTGCACAATATTCTCACATTGTTCATTCTTCACTGGGGACCTGTGGAGTGAAGGTCTGTGAAATTTCTAACTCTTTAAACTTTAAAAAGCCAACTGAAAACTTCACTCCATTTTGTTGTGCTCTCTCACAAAGTCTGAAGGTTTTCTGTGATAAGCCCCTAAAAGCACCAAGAGTTTCAATTTGCTGACTTCCTCATAACATGCACTAGCTGAATTTTTTTCAACCTACTCTGATCTCTTGGGTCTTCTATGCAGTACTATTCATTTTCCTGGCATAAGGCAGTGAGAAATTTCTTTGCTCCCAAGTCACCTGGTAGAATATTTTTCATAAGGGGACCTCCAACAAGAGCTAGGCTCCTGTGTTAACTGCCCTAGTATTTAAGACATGTCAATTCAAAGAAGAGACAAACAAGCAAATAGTAGGCCAATTCATTTGAGAATAAATGAAGTGAAGTTCAAATCTTTATAAATGTTTAAGCCATTTCACACACAGTAAAAACAGATCCGTGCTTTTTCAGTCTTAAATCCCATGGGTTTATTAGGTTGGCTTGAAATCATTTACTCTAAAATACAGTGCATGCTTAGAGATGGAAACTAAACTCATAGAAAGAACCGAAAGTTTCTGTTTATCTGTTTTATAAAATTGCATGAAAGAAACAATGAGTAGTATCGACAGCAATCAGAGAAAGCCTAACACAAGAGAGAACACACCAATTTATAAGAGAGAGGGGCAAATCAAGACTGGTATTCTCCTGCGATATGAATAAACAGTTCTCAAAAATTGATGGTAGGGACTTTTCTTGTCAAACATTTGCAAACAACTGTTTTTTAGTTATTCACAATGCACCATAACATAAAAAGGCTCTGAAAAGTCTGTTTCCCCAAACCTGTTTAATTTGGTTAACCTGTTTAAACAGCAATCCCTGCCTATATTGAAATCAGAACCTTTTTTTCCCCCCAGAAAAATGGAATACTCACTAACAGTTACAGGATTCCCTAGTTTGTCACAACTCATTTAGGGAAATGGTCGGTTAGGTCAATAGCCAAATGACGCAGGAAAGGCTACTGAAGAACCACTGACTTTGTAATCAATTTCTCCTATCTTTCTACTCTATTTCTTTTATGTATGTCATTCCCCAACTGCAGGTTCAGAAAAATTCTTCTATTTGACTTTTTAAAATTCAAAGTAGCTTAATGACAATATCCTTTGAAGTCAAATATGCCATCTGGTAGTCACTCGGGGGCACCATCTAATGGAAAACTTAGTCCACTGTCTCTACCACAAACCTCACTTAGTAAGTTTTTAAATTATCAACTGGCAATCAAAAATTAGCTCAAGATATTTATCAGTTTTCTGCAAAGAAGAGAGACTTAGTCAGGAAAACAGGATTTAAGAAAATAGGATTTATTATGAAGACATATACCCTAATGTTAAACCCAGACTAAAAAATTTATCACAGCACAAGGCAACCATATCAACTAGTTACTTTCCTCATTTCTCTCTCTCTTTGGACTTCGTCTTCTCTTTTCTTTACCTGCTGGTTCATCCTTTCATATTTCCTAGGACAAATACCAGAGGCTGCTACTCTGATAGATTAGCAAATCATTAATTACCCTATTGTGCAGAGCTCTTTGTATCAATTGATCTCCTGGGCTCTAGAATGGCATTTTAGGGTTGGGTGTACAACTCCCTCTTGCATTGGTAAAGGCTTTCATTTGAGCAGTCTATAATGACTTCCATGAGAAGGTAATGGATTAGTGGCATTTTAGTTCATAAGAGACATTTTATGTGGCAGTATCCTTACATAGCATGTCCCTGTACAATGACCCCTGCTACACTGATGTAAATTTCACTATCTGTGCTATACCATATTCAAGAATAAGTGGACATTAAAAATCAGAATCTGTATATTGCAGAATTTTCTCCCATCTTCCCCAAGAAACACATAAAAATAATCTAGACATAAAAATACTTTCTTACTTGGTCTTTATGCCTCTAAAATCTCCTTAATATAATAAATTCTACTTTTTGCTATTGCATTAGTCAAATTGAGAATAGTTAGGACAAGCCACTGTTTTTAAAAATCTCCAGTATCCTTCCTTGTTTCCGAGATCCCAACCAAATTCTGAAATTTCACTGAAGATTCTAGATATCTTGACCCTGAACTATATCTTTAAATTTATGTACCCCTTCTGTCCAACAGGAAACTGTTAGTCTTTGCATTAGTTGATAAGGATACCAGCCAAATTCTAACATTTATGTCTTTTCTCAGGTTATTCTCTCTGCTGGACATACTCATCTTTGCTTCCTTACCCTAATCTGTCTACTTGTCTACATATAAATGCTCGAAATTAGAAGCCTGTGCCTTACTAATTAGGGTTGACACATATGGGTAAGTGAATTGGAAACAGAATTAAAAAGAAAACAATGACCAGCTTAGATTTTTTGTGGCAGAACTAGGTCTTTGAGGACTCTGTCTTATGGACAGACTCCATAAGAGACACCTTATGGACAGACTATATTGAATCTAATGAAAAGCACTGGCCTAGGGGTCCTGAGATCTGGGCTCTAATCTCAAATACAGTACAAACAAGCTATTTAACCTTGGACAAGGCACTTAACCTCCTTGGATTTCAGTTTCTTCACCTGCGAAATGAGTGCTTTGACCTAGTTGATACCTGGAGTGTTTTCAATTCCTCACATTCTAAGATGCCATGATGAATGTCTTCATTCTAACAGAAGTTGGTTTCAGTGGTTTGCCACAACTAATATTAGGTTGGGAAATGACCTGGGTTAGAATTGGGAGATAGGATTTATGCAAGGCTCATTTCAGATACACAATCAAGCTTTGGTGGTTTCTTCCCTTCCTCCTGCAAAGCCCAGGTATTTCTCATGCTCCAGGGCAGCTTCCTGTGCTCACCGGCGCTTCAGATAAACTCTTGGTGCTTGAAACTTTGGCAGAGTTCCCCAGTTATGAAATAGACACATCCGTTTACAGACCAGACTTCAGAAGTTGCATTTCATTACAGTTTTCTTAGGAAAAACAGTCCTTGACTCAAGCATAAAAGTGCCTGGCAGAGCTCCCATTGTTATAGAACAATCTGCCAGGCAACAACTCTTCAGATTTTTTCTCTTTATCTCCTTCATACTCTTTTCCATATCCCTACAAATTGCCCCACCTTTAAGGTCACCACTCAGCAATCATTTTCAAAGTAAATCGTGTAACAATAATTTTAGCCAAAAAGAAAAAAAAATCAAATCCTAGAAAGACATAGTTTGTCACCTTTTGAAACATACTCTTTCTGGGAACACCATCCATGTAAAGTGACACCCCTCGCAAAAGATGTACAGAAGAAGGTATTTTCTCTCCTGATCCTCAGTGAGTTAATTTAAAATTTACCTTTTATAATCTCTTGTACTTCTTTTATTTATTTCATTTCTGTAGTTTGAATCAAATATACATTTTATAATTAAATGCGGTAGTAAAAAGTATCTCACTGACAAGGCTCCTAATCTCCCCAAAATATTAATAGTCAGTGCATCAAGTCAACTCACCTTTAATCCTGGGCTTCACTATGCAAAAGCAGCATACAAGAATCAAAAGATAAGATCAACCATAGCTTCTCAAGTGGTGTTTACAAGACACCAATTGTGTATATGTGATGGACATAAATTATGAATATGGATAAAAGGGTGTGCTGATGTGCTGTCTACCTCACGAGATAAATGAGAAAAAAGTCTATTACGTAGAAGGAAAACAGGTTTGTAATCTCGACTCAGCCATTATTTAACTATAAGATCTTAGGCAAATACACCCAATGCATATTCCAGAGTTGTCTGAGAAATCAATAGGGCAAGGAGAACATTTGAGTTTATAATTTGTAGTGCGCTTTACAAATGTAAGAAATTGTTCATAGATCTTTTACTCAACCTCAGCTTATCTTGGTCTAGCCTTCTGACTTCTGATCCACAGTATAAAATTTAACACCAAAAAAATGACTTCATAAATGATCTTGTTCCCCACCTTCATTTTCCAGGGAAGATAACTGAAGCTCACAAGGTTAAATGGTTTGCTCACATAGTGTCTCTGTTTTCCTGAAAGTGTTCATTTATGAGATAGTGAACCTAAGAGCAAATAAGGGTAAAGCTCAGAACAATAGCAATGTGCAATAACCCAAAGGCTAGCACATTAACAGTTTTAAGTCCAAATCCTATGAAGAATTACCTCTAGAACATTCTTGTGCCAAACTTAACAGAAGGAAGCAAAAACTATTTCTTTCTCTATTTATTTTCTTTCTTTGTTATGAATGAATACCAACCCAAAGGCCTTCTCTTGTGCCACCTTCATTTTCTTATACCCACCACAATTTTCTTCAAAGACTGTTCACCTTGTATCTTTTTGCTTTTTCCTGTGAGGCCTCAATACCTCTTCTGGTTGTCCCTTGTTACTGGTGCTGCCACCGAGATGATTTCTCTTTCATAGGACTCAATACACAGTACCGTATCTAGATCGTAATTATATCAAGGAACCTTATGAAGAATAGGGCTAACATTCACATACAGATCTCCTTCATTTTAAATTGTAATAGAGGCTATCAGTAGCCCTGAAGATTATCTCCCAAACCTGAAAATTCTATAAACTAGGAAGAGTATAGAAATTTAGAATAACATTTTATTTCCTACTTCCATTAAAAGATTCTTTTGAAAGTTGAGAAACAAGATAGAGGAACAGGCAAAAATTTAAATGTTCTTAACTTACAAGACAGGGATAGGAAATATTGTCTATGGTTCATGGAACAAAAAATGGAAGTAACTAGTAAGAAAATTAAGAATATATTTACAGTCATATTGGGTTGGGAAAATGAGCAGATAGTTTAAATGGGCTAAATTGTGATCATAACATAAAGTTAACAGATAATATCTAAAACTGATAAATCTAGTAACATCATTATAAGTGTTACAGTGAAATATATGGAGCTACTCAACACAACAAAACAAATGGTAAGTTGGGAAGTAGGATTTGGGGGCAGGAAAGGTAGGAGACTGCTGTGTACTTTAATGTTTTTAGCCATGTGCATGAATTATTTTACATACACTAGAAAACACACTTTTTATCCTTCCAGGTAATCTACAAAATAAAAATAGTGCTATGCACCATGTCCTCAGTAGATGTTAGTTGGTTACGTCTTTGGTTGTTTAGTTGTCTAGCTGAGGGGTGAATGAATGAATAACTGAATACATTAAGGAAGGAATAATCATCATCATTGCCATCATCTTGGATCTATACGTCCTGCACACGTACGTAGTAACACTAGAGTATAAGGACCCACACCCATTGTAGGTAGCTGAAGAAAAACCACTTGACATTGAATGCTGGTTATAATCAGTCCATATAGTAGATTCTTCAGTGAAGATCATTAACTATTCAACTATGGTTGACTTTCATAAAATAGGCTGGGAGAACAATGTTTTTGGAACAATATTTCTATGTGATTTTTGAGTCCTGATTTTACTATAATTATTTCAAAAGTTGATTGCTGAATCTTACTATAGTCTACTAAAGTGTTTGAATATTCTAAGATTCAGAAATAAGAAGCAAAACAAATAATCACTTCTATTTCAGAAAAGTCATTTTACATGAACTGAATAAAAGCATGTGGAAATCAATCTGAAGTAAAAAGACAACATTTAACATACTATAATAAAGAGTAAGGATTTTTTTCCTTTGGTTACCATAGCGGCGGTGATTTTTAAATGCTATTCATACAGATTCAGCATTATAGTAATCAGCATTTCCTATTGTGCTTCAAGGTATTAAAAGCAACATACAATGTTACAAGCTTAAATTGCTATTTAAATTTAAATATTAAGAAATGTTATGAACCAAAGGTTAATTTATACGTTGTATGGATAGTATCTGATGTGGGATATTATAGGGTCAGCCATTTCACCATTAACATCAAATACCAAAAGTAACCCGTACTTAACTTTCAAACCCACAGTGACTGGACATAGGGGGTAGTGAGGGAGGGTGACAGAGGGTGTAGAAATTCAATTTGTTGCAAATAGAACTTACAGCATTTATGCTGACTACAGGCCAGATCAAAGGAGCCGTAAGTTCCATAGTTCTCCTACAATCTTTTCCTGAAGCTCAATTAAAACTCATTGGCAAGTGAGCAGAAAATAGGAAATTAACAGGACAAGTTTTATCTCCTGGCCTTAGTGGTTTAAGACTGGCCTTGTGTGGAACACCCAAGACTGACAGAATACTACTGGGAAGAGAGTGATAAAAGAGGACATGGAAACTGTATCCTAACAGTTGAGTGAAAAAGAAAAAGTGTCCACAATTGACATCACACAATTGTCCTACTCTTGGGGAGTCATACACATCTGGCCAACACTAAAGAAATTTTGAATTCTGAATAAAATTAATGCTGAAGGGGAGCATCTTTTTCTTGATTTCTATTTTCCACCTTGAAGGACTTTCAGTACGGTAATGCCTTGACCTTCTGACTCTCTAAGATTGAGTTATTTAGGTATCAAGTGACATCCATGGATCCACATTTCTTGACTAGGTGGAGCTGACCCCCATTTAACAGTTGCATGCTACAGGAATTTACTTATTCTTTCTCCACCTTGAAAAACATAAAGCTATAATTCTAAGTGTGCCTATTCCATAGAGTTAAACCTTCTATTTTGTGGTCAGTCCCAAGGTCTAGATATCAGGGACAAAGGAAATTGGAGGGAGACAGAGGGGACAGAAAGTGTTGGCGTATCATTTTAGTCACAGTTCTATAGCTTTAGCTCCAGTTAGCATTATCAGTAATAAAGAAATCACCATCTCATCATATCAGAAGAGATTTTGTATCTTATTTCTTAACTGGATCAGAACTCAGAAGGGCAACAAATGGGTATTATATATTGATTCCTCCCTTAAGTCCCCAAAAGGAAGGGTCTATGAGTATTTTGCTATGAAAATAGCTGCATTGATGAGACATTATGTAAGGAAATACACTCCTAAAGTTTCAAACCTCAGATGATCAAGAGGGAATAAAGCATTTTTCATGCCTTTAGAATAGCATATTAGAAAACCTACATACTTGCTTACATAAACTTGAAAGGGACATTAAGATACAATTTCAAATAAAGCACCCTTTTCCACTGAGTATACAAGATCCACATCTGGTTGTGCTGGGTGCACTGAAAACATTCTGGCCACATAATGCAATAAGTATGAGTACAAGTATCAGTATGAGTACCAGTGTCAGTATGGTCACTGCAGCCAAATCATATGCAGACAAACCAGATCAACTGCTAAAGAGCATGAGAGGAAAATATACTGCAGTTGCTAACCTACTCCCTTTGTCAATTCCCTACTGAGCTTTGAATATAAAGAAGACTCTTATGTACCAAACAAGACAAAACTGATAAATGTTGTGGGTTATTTAAACCATAAGAGCTTGGGGCGCCTGGGTGGCGCAGTCGTTAAGCGTCTGCCTTCAGCTCAGGGCGTGATCCCAGCGCTCTGGGATCGAGCCCCACATCAGGCTCCTCCACTGGGAACCTGCTTCTTCTTCTCCCACTCCCCCTGCTTGTGTTCCCTCTCTCACTGGCTGTCTCTGTGGCATACAAATAAATAAAATCTTTAAAAAATAAAAAAAAATAAACCATAAGAGCTTTACTTACTTTAAGAAATATCCTAAAAACAAAACAGCTTGCACTAAAAGAGAGTTTGTGGGAATACCCTAAAGCTACACTGTTTGACTAAAGCAGCGTTTGCTTTGTCGAAGTGAGGTAGTTTCATGTCCATGTGAGTTCTTCAGGTGTAAGGCCTATCCCAGAGCAAGGATTTCTTTTTTCTTTTCTTTTCTTCCTTTCCTTTCCTTTCCTTTCCTTTCCTTTCCTTTCCTTTCCTTTCCTTTCCTTTCCTTTCCTTTTCTTTTTTCTTTTCTTTTCTTTCTTTTTTCTTTTCTTTTTTTCTCTTTTCTTTTCTTTCTTCTTTCTTTCTTCCTTTCTCTTTCTTTCTTTTCTTTCTTTTCTTTCTTTCTTTTTTTCTTTCTTTTCTTTTTTTCCTTTTTTCTTTCTTAATTCTAAATATCTACTGAGAATCCATTCCCATGGGTAATACATCAGACCAATTATTGTGGTGGATTCAAAGTTGAAGACATAGCCCTTATGACATGTAGGCCCTTGGAATCTATAACCGTGAAAACACCTGGAAAAATAGTTCAAGTTCCTCATTTTACAGATAAGAAACTCAAATAACAAGAGTCCAGAGAACTTAAATGACAAGCCCCCAATCACACAGTCAGTAGGGGCAGACTTGAACTGAAAGCTAGATGTCCTGAATGCCCTCAAATAATTATTTTTCTAGTATCCATTGTCTCTGTTTGTGGAGGTAAAAGGTATGGGAAGGATTCTAAGCACCATGTAGTATGTTCTTTCCAATTTTCTGCAAGGTCTACAAACAAAACAAAATGTGACTGGATTTTTTTTTTTTTTTGATCCTAGTGAAGAAACCGAATTCTGCATCTAAATTGAAAATGGGTGAAAGAGAGATGAGACACACAGATAGAAGATACAGAGGCGAGGAAAGCTGTAAGACTAAAGTCCACAAGGGTTATTAATACTCTTCTAATCAGAATCACTAAAATCTTGGGGAGACCACCGAACTTCCCAAGGATCTGACATCATTCGTGTGTTCCAAGAAATTTGCTCTAGATAACAAAAGGCAAGAAGACTGCTATCTGAGAGCAGAGTCATGATATAATATTCTGCATACTAAAGAAAATACTGCCTGATATTTAAAAAAATATATATAAAATATATATATAAATTATATATTTATTATATAATAGAGTATATATATATATATTTTCTATTTGACAAATGAAACCTTCATGTCATTCTCTGGGGGGACAAAAACAAGAATGTTTCTTGTATAGGTAATGATATATAATATCATAGTATGTATTGATTTACCTAAAATCTAAGTGATAGGTTTGACAATGATCATAGAGCATGCTACATTTCAATACCTTTACTTCATTCATCTTCAGAAATGTTTTTCTGGATAAACTGAGAGTAGAAATCTCAAGATTATTATAAGACACACTAAGCAAACTGATGAAGTCAACTAACTTCTCTGTACATTGGCTTCTTCATATATGATAAGAACAAACTAGCCGAAAATTATCTTTTTTAGTGAAAGTAATTGTTTATCCTTGGAGTTCACAGGAGGCAGGGAAAAAAAGCATAGTATTTCAGTTTTGCTCATGTTTTCTAATTTTTATCTTCATTATTCTTCTTCTGTGATACTCCCACGACCACCCCTTCTCTTCTTCCAGAACCCACCAAATTTGTAGTCATAATAGATTTCCTGCTTATTGGCTCTCCTTTATCTTCTTTATGTGTGGCGTCTCTGGCAGCCAAATAATCTTCCAAAAGGCATTCTGTGACACAATTCTTCAACACATGTTCTATTTCTCTTTGTCATCCATCTAGGAATCTATCTATAAATCCATCTAGCTATCCATTGTGCTTTGTTGCAGACACCAATACCTAAAATATAATGCAACAATTGACTTACTATCTCTTGGAAGCTAAGGAAAACTTCTGTCTGATTCTTCTCTTCTGGTTCCAACAGAAATCCCTGCAGAGCCATGGACAGAAGGGAGAAACCCTCCTTCTGTTCCCCTTTCTAATTTTCTGCCCAAAATCATGCCCAGTTTTAGCAAATACATCATGGACTTAAAACCAGCAGCTTTATTCTTCTGGCTCCAACATGTTTAAATGTGTTTGAAAAATGTATGTGTTCAGAAGTGAAAAAACTGGAAGTTAGGAAGCTTTTCTCCGATTTCTGGAGTTTGCTAGAGAAGAGAGGGAGTAAGGGGAGAGCACAGAGGCACAAATAAATCTGGGCAGTATTGTTCAATAGAAAATGTATTTAAGTGCTCTTTTCTTAATGTGTAAAGATACAGTCATTAATCTGTGGCTTTGGGGAAAAAACAGCTCCATAAAATTATTTCCTTATCTATCAATCTAAGTATGTTATATATGTTTTGAGAACTAATTTCAAAGCACAGATTCACTTTATTTTCTGTTTTTCTTCATGCTAGAGATGGAAATGATTTTCAAGTCAGGCTTAACTAAGCACTTATGACTTTTATTTTATTTTTTAAAAAGATTTTATTTATTTATTTGACAGAGAGAGAGAGATAGCCAGCGAGAGAGGGAACCCAAGCATGGGGAGTGGGAGAGGAAGAAGCAGGCTCCCAGCAGAGGAGCCCAATGTGGGGCTCAATCCCAGAATGCAGGGATCATGCCCTGAGCCGAAGGCAGACGCTTAACGACTGCGCTGCCCAGGCACCCCAGCACTTATGACTTTTAAATATGCAAGAGACTGTATAGTGATACTGGTTTATTTCCTAGTACATTATAGTTTCCCCTCCTGTGCTACATTCTTGCTTCAAGAATCAGACACACGTACAACCTGCCTTTGTAGAGGTTTTTTTAAAATTGAGCAGTGCCTCCCCTGATATATGGTGTATGTACGAAATTGAGTGGTGCCTACCCTGATATATGGTATATGAATGTCAATCACTCAAGGACTTGGGAAGAAAGGTGTGTAGAGAGTGGGGAGACAATGAAATCAAAATTTAAAAAGACAAAACAAAACAAAAACCAAAAACCAAAAAATAGCAGGAGTGACAGGGGAATGCAGACTAATGCAAATGACACAGAGTAGAGTCTTGCTAAGTAATAGACTATAGATTGCCTTTTGTTTTGATCGTCTAAGTATTCTGCCCTTTCAATATCCCTAGGGAATGACCACCCATAAGGCCCTAAACTGGTGGAGTGGGAGATGTAGAAACACAATGACTGAATTCTTCTAAAACAGCAGCTGTGAGAGGGGAAGGATTACTATTGACTTGCTAAAAGGTCACTGATGTATAATCTGTGACAGGTAGAGCCTACGGGAGACAGCAAGTCACATACTGGAAACAGTATTGATGGAGAGAAAATTCTTAGCAAATACTATGAAAACACTGTAAAAGAACGGTATAGAACCACATGGAACCATGCTTATTCTTTCAATATCCATTGGATTGAAAATTGCATAGTGATGGGAAGTGGCTATAAATTCAGAAATATTTTAAATGAATTTAAATATTACTCACGATAACATGTATTTACTTTGGGAAATAATAGCGATGAGTTAGGACTGCTCTTTATCCTACATACACAGATGTTTCTTGGTGTGCATATTATTTTGAGACTCCACAGCATTTCCTTTCCTCTCCAGGTATCTGGAACCATGGGACCACTGCACCAGCTCAGATCAGGGCCCAGCCTTAGGGTTAGAGATTCAGAGATTCCTGCCTGTGGCTGGTTGTGCTTGAGGCTGGTTGTGCTTGAGGTAGTCTGCGGTCCAGCAAACAAACAAATGGTCTATGTAGAAGCATTGTCCTGCTCTAGGAAGACCTAGAGAGACAGGGCCTTCATAGCACATCTCAGGAAACCAAAAGCCAGTGGGGACACCCACAGCTTGCTGCAGCTATAGCCATAAGCCAAGTAAGCACTGGGCCTGACAGCTCAGGAAAATGACCCACTTCTTGCCGACTCAGACAAAAAGGCTTCACTTAGGCCTAGGGAAAGTGTCTCTAATAAGGCCATCCGTTAACCGCGTCGTCTGAGTCCCTCTCAGCAATTCTTCACTCTCCCCCTTCTCACCTCCCACCCTGAAGCCAGCCATTAATGCAGCAGAAACCAAGGAAAATGAAGCTGTTGGGCTCAGTAAATATTACTGAACTCCACAAGGAAACGCAGCCCCATTATTTAGGCTCCCGTGTCTAAGGCACATTTTAATCACATCCATTTAACAGAGAGGTGAAGAAAGCAGGCTGGCTGTGCAGCAGCACTCAGTCATCACTCTCCTTGCTCAGGCAAAGCCATCTTGGAAAGCAACGAAGAGCTTGGCCTCAGTCCCCAGGGGTTTGATCCCAGAGCACGTAGGACGTGACAACACATAATCACATGGAGGGAGCTCTGGATAAGTACTCAGGAGTCTTGGAATTTATTCTCTGCTCTCCCATTGACTTGATTTGTATCATAAATAGAGTCACTTTAACTTATAGCAATGATCTGTCTTGTCTAACTCTATCTCATCACGTAAGATTGCAGGTGATATTCTAAGATAAGACCAATCTAACTTCTGGAAACAGGGTGCTCATTTTAGGGAAATGACTTAACTCTTTCAGGTCGCTTGTGTCTGTCTTAACAAAAACAAAACAAAAAAAACCCAAAACAATAAATAACCTCTTAATATGTGGTTACTGACCTAACGACTCAGAATATTATTTCATTTAAAAACAACAAAAGTTATGGGGCGCCTGGGTGGCACAGCGGTTGAGCGTCTGCCTTCGGCTCAGGGCGTGATCCCGGCGTTATGGGATCGAGCCCCACATCAGGCTCCTCTGCTGTGAGCCTGCTTCTTCCTCTCCCACTCCCCCTGCTTGTGTTCCCTCTCTCACTGGCTGTCTCTATCTCTGTCAGATAAAAATAAAATAAAATCTTTAAAAAAAAACCAAAAAAAAACCCTACCATTTAAAAAAAAACAANTTCCCTCTCTCACTGGCTGTCTCTATCTCTGTCAGATAAAAATAAAATAAAATCTTTAAAAAAAAAACAAAAAAACCCCCTACCATTTAAAAAAAAACAAAAAAAACACAAAAGTTAATATATTAAGTACACTTCTCACATATTTGGGGAATTAAAACAGTATTTTTAATATTTAGAAATGGAAACAAAAAAATTTGATANAGCGTCTGCCTTCGGCTCAGGGCGTGATCCCGGCGTTATGGGATCGAGCCCCACATCAGGCTCCTCTGCTGTGAGCCTGCTTCTTCCTCTCCCACTCCCCCTGCTTGTGTTCCCTCTCTCACTGGCTGTCTCTATCTCTGTCAGATAAAAATAAAATAAAATCTTTAAAAAAAAACCAAAAAAAAACCCTACCATTTAAAAAAAAACAAAAAAAAAACACAAAAGTTAATATATTAAGTACACTTCTCACATATTTGGGGAATTAAAACAGTATTTTTAATATTTAGAAATGGAAACAAAAAAATTTGATACCATCCATAACCAGGATTACATCAGTTTAAAAATCTCTATTGAAATGAAAATCCAGGAATGGGAATATGAAATTAAAAAGCCACACTTATATGCTTGAGACTTAAAGTATTTCACCAAGGCCAAAAGATAGACTATCAAATTACTTGGAGGCTACAGATGAAAATATGACCCTCTGACAACCAAACTGATTTTGATAACAATTGACACAGAACTCAGGAGAACATTAACTCAACCTCCTGTACCTGGGGTCAAAACAAACAACCAATAAGACCAGCGAGGGAGACCATAACGAACACAATCCAGTGATGCAGGTGAAGGAAGATAGAAGATTGTGTCAATAACATTTTTTAATGTTCTCTTGTTCTAGAAAGAGGTAAACTGCTGATTTCCAAGGCTATATCTCTTCCTCAAACCGTTTCTTGGGAAAGCTGTCCACCCCGAAGGGACTGAGAGGTATTTCCAATAATGGCCTGAGATTTATGCATTTCAATGGATGAGTCACTGGAGATATGACTGAGCCTCATTCCTCATACATATATTCATAGTAAAAAGCATTCCTACCAAACCATGAAATTAAGGCTTTATAAGGTAAATGAAAAAAAATAATGAAAGTGTAAAATTATCATTTTAGGTACTATAAAGACAGATAGCAAGCAAAATATTTCCTTGACACAAGACCATCAAGATAGAACTGGCAATTTGATGCTAATTGGTAGTTCCTCCTTCCACCCCAATGAAAAGACCTCCTGGAGAAAAATGTTCAATTGCAGCTTTGTGAACATGGTCAAAATTCACCCACATTTCCACCATCCAGAACAACTCTGTTTGGTAGGGAAAGGTAGGTTCTCCAGCTCAGGTCTCTTCTTTGTTACAGACATCACAGCTCAATGGCTCCAGGTATTAAACTATACTCATTTACTGTAGAGATCATGGCATTCTGTCAAGAAGGAAGAATGTGTTCCAAAATGAAAGCAATAATAATTGTGACCATGCAACAGAAAGGGCCCACAGGTTATGTAATTCCCAGTGGCATTCTACATGATGTGCTCATTTTGTTTACTGTAGCACATTTTCAGAAAATATTCCTTCCCAGATACGTATACCTAGGATAGTCCTAGGCAAAATTGTAAATAAGTAACTTTTCCCCCTGTAATCCCCTATCCCCTTGTAAGTACGTTCATTTTACCAGCTCCTCCTTCCATGACCTAGTCCTCAGCCTTCATCTTTCTAAGCCCCAAAATAACTTTTTCTGTTGAGGTTAATGTAGAGCATGAAATCAGCCATAATATCTGGCTTGCTAAAATGTAACAAAATGTAACATGGAGGCCGGAGGCCGCTAAGGGCAGGGAAGGTTTCGGAGAAGGGTGTAGGCCTTTGGAATGCCAAGGCCTAAGTGACCACTCAGCAGTTGGAATGCCGCGGGGAGTTTCCTTCCTGAAGCTTTCCTAGCCCAAACAGCTGCCCCGTGATCTAAAAGATGTAGCACTGTCCCTTGGGCTATGTTGAATGGAACATGTCCCAATTACCATATTGTATCTTTCCATAAACAGATCCTACTAGTTTCAGTAAGATCCCTTGTCACACATCATGTGCTTGAGAAAGTGGTAAGGATTTGTGATTATCCTGAAGGACCAATAAAAGCAGGAGCGAAGAACAGCAAAGGGTCTTTGTCTCTGAGCGCTGACCCCCTTGCTCCTCTCTCTTTCATGGCAAAGTCTGGAGTAATCTTTCATCCGTGAGTACAGGGATTGCTGGCCATTCCCAGCATTTTTCCATTAGGATACACTAGATGCAAAAACTAGTTAGTCATATATATATATATATATATATATATATATATATATATATATATATATTTCTCTCT
>NC_048218.1:59086705-59087199 GCF_002007445.2 Ailuropoda melanoleuca
CAAGTCAAGGGTTAATTGGAAGGAAGGAGAGATGCAAATAGTTCATTCCAATATACTTATAATCATAGAAAACCAGGTAAGATACAGGAATACACAGAGGAAGGGGTAAGTGATAACATGGGACCTGGGATTAAAAGGAACATTCATAATCAGGGAGGTTTCTTTTAGTAGGTGAAAGTAGTTGGACATTCAGACATGAAGAAGTTGTTACAGACAAAAGAAACTACAAGGCCAATGTTGTGAAACCACATGGAGTCCATTAGGAAACAAACAAGACACATTTGCTGACATTCAAAGCATGAAGGATGAGTGTGGGGTGAGGGAGGGAGCTATGGCAGAGAAAACTGAGCCTCAAGGCATGGGTCTGTATGACATGCTTGTAATCATCTAAAATAAAGACAAAACAAAGGATTTTTAGCAGGTGAATGAGAAGGTCAGATGTAAATTTTAGGAAGAGTTCACTAGCAACAGTTAGGGGAAATGAATTTTGGTGC
>NC_048218.1:59087299-59117804 GCF_002007445.2 Ailuropoda melanoleuca
TGTAGTAATCAAACAGTATAGACAGATAGATCAATGGAACAAAACAGAAAACCCAGAAATAAACCCCATAGTTATATGGTCAATTAATCTACAGAAGAAGAATACATAATGGGAAAAAGTCTCTTCAACAAATGGTGTTGGGAAAATTGGACAGCTACATGCAAAAGAATGAAATTGAACCACTTTCTTACACCATATACAAAGTAAACTCAGAATGGATTAAAGACCTAAATGTGAGACCTAAAACCATAAAAAACCCTAGAAGAGAGCATGGCACTAATTTCTCTGAACATTGACCAAAGCAACATTTTTCTAGATATGTCTCACAAGGCAAGGGAAATAGAAGCAAAAATAAACTATTGGGGCCTCCTCAAAATAAAAAGCTTCTTCACAACAAAGGAAAAAATCAGCAAAACTAAAAAAGCAACCTACTGAGTGGGAGAAGATATTTGCAAATGACATATCTGATAAAGGGTTAGTATCCAAAATATATAAAGAACTGATACAATTCAACGCTCAAAAACTAAATAATTCAATTAAAAAATGGGCAGAAGACATGAACAGACAATTTCCCAAAGAAGACATATAGATGTCCAACAGACACATGAAGAGATGCTCAACATCACTCATCATCAGGGAAATACAAATCAAAACTATGAGACATCACTTCACACTTGTCAGAATGGCTAACATCAACAACACAAGAAACAACAGGTATTGGTAAGGATGTGGAAGAAAGGGAACCTTTGTGCACTGTTGGTGGGAAGGCAAACTGATGCAGCCACTCTGGAAAACATTATGCAGGTTCCTCAAAAACTAAAAATAGAACTACCCTACAATCCAGTAATTGTACTATCGGGTATTTACGCCCCCCCCAAAGCCCCACTAATTCAAAGGGATACATGCACCACAATGTTTTTTGCAGCATTATTTACAATAGCCAAACTATGGAAGCAGCCCAAGTGTATACTGACAGATGAACAGTTAAAGAAGATGTGGTGTGTATCTATGTATATGTATGTGTGATCACGTTTAATATGATTGAGCCATAAAAATCTTGCCATTTTCAACAACGTGTATGAATCTAGAGAATATAATGCTAAGTGAAATAAGCTTGTCAGAGAAAGACAAATACAGCATGATTTCACTCATATGTGGAATTTAAGAAACAAATGAGCAAAGGAAAAAAAAGAGAGAGAGAGAGAGAGAAACCAAGAAACAGACTCAACTACAGAGAACAAACTGATGATTACCAGAGGAGTAGTGGGTGGGAGGATGGGTGAAATAGGTGAAGGGGATTTAAGAGTACACTTAATCATGATAGGCACTGAGTAATGTATAGAATTGTGCAATCACTGTATTACACACCTGAAACTAATATAACACTGTACATTAACTATACTGGAATTAAAATTAAAAACTTTATAACAATATAAAAAGAGTCTGACTCAAGCACAATCTACTACCTCTAGTTTCATTTCCATTTCCTTTTTATCCTTCATCTTCTTCAGGTAAAATAATTTATGGGCTAGCTTAAAAAAAAAAAAGAAGAAGGGGAAGATGAAGAAATATATACCATTGTTATGAAAGTACAAACATCAAAACCCAGTGGCGGTGTCTGGGTGGCTCAGTTGGTTAAGCATCTGCCTTGGGCTCAGGTCATGATCCCAGGGTCCTGGGATCGAGCCCCGAAGCAGGCTTCCTGCTCAGTAGACAGCCTGCTTGTCCCTCTCCCTTTGCCCCTCCCCCACACTCATTCTCTCTCTCTCTCTCTCAAATAAATATTTTTAAAAATATATTAAAAAAACAGTGAAAAAGTGTTTTTTAATTACACAAAAATAATTATATTATTTATATTCATCACAATTCTGTGTGTATCCTGAGTGTCCTCCTAAGACTGATTTTGTAATAGGATAACTGAAACATGAAATTATCTAACCTAGTGAATATAATAGAAGAAAATGGCTTTCCAGGAGGAACCAAAGTTAGCATATTTTGAAGTATGATCACAAATAAAAAAATGCTCTTGTCTCCCAGCTTAAGGGAATCTGAACTTCTGAAGAATATTTTCCCTCTGTCTCTGATATTGAACTTATTTCTTCAGTGTTTTTAATCATAAATTTATTTTTTCTTCAGTTAATATTTTGAGGTTTTATTCTGTGCCCAGCACACGTCTAATTTTCCACATGAGGCTATCAGTCTTTTAGAGTAAAATTCACTTATTTATTTATTCAACAAATATTTATTGAGAGAGTATCATGTACCCAGAATTGTGCCTGACCCTGAAAAACCAATGGTACATAAATGCAGGTGCCATCCCCAACCTCCAAAGAGGTTGAAATGGCGGGGAGTTGGGGGTGGGGGGAGTGAAGGGATTATTCTTAGAAGCATATTACACCCTCCCTCTCCCCCACTCCATTGTAACAGGAGGTGGGTGGCTGAAGGGATGGGTGAAGGTATAGTCAGATTAGAATGTTTAGTTAGGAAGTGGAGAATATTTCCATACGTAAAAATCTACAAAGGATGATCATTTGCTGAGAGAGATGGAGAGGGTAAGGTCAGAATCTTCTATTCATGTGCATATTCTTGGCAACAAGTGGAACAATTCTTAGCACATACCTGGTACTTCTGAAATGATGATTGTAGAGATGGCTTTTTGATGGGAATGAAGGAATGAAGAACTGAATGACCATGTTGCACTTGTACTCAGATGGCCTGACAGGTCAAAAGTGTCCTACAGAAGTGTCCTTCAAAGCAGGTATTACTAGTCTACAACTTGGGATTCATCCCTGGGCTTAGCGGAAGAAATGGTGTAGATTTTCCTGTCCAGACTCCATAGCTACAGGGCAAAGAGATGAGTTGCAGAAGAGAACTATAAAACAAAAGTTACAATACACGATAATAGAATCATTGTTTTCTGCATGTCTCTTATTCTATTTTCTGAAAGCAGGCACATTTTGAATGAAAACAGGTTTTATGTCCCAGCAATAAAGAGGTATAACTATAAAAATATATGTCATATCAGCAGGCATGTCTCTAAATAGAATGTTTTACCAAGTTTCCCATGAGGCATCTCAGGCCCTCTAAATTGTAGGGTATATGAGCTTCCCTGCGGGGCAGCCTTTGAACCACAACTCATTGTCAATCTAAAGCAGGAGTGGGAAATGAACCTTTCAGAAATGAAGGGTGTGTGTTCTTCACTCAGCATTTCTAGGTTTCTCCCTTAAAATGGATGCCATCACCAAGCAAGAAAAGAGATGTAAAATCAGTATGGGTCAAGTGAAGCTTAGTAATTTTAATTGCATTAATTTAGAGGGAAAAAAATCTCAGATCTTAACCTAAACCTTCACATTTCTCTCTTCCAAATTTGACTTAGGGCAAAGCAATCAAAAACTGCCAGCACTCACTTAAATGGACATATGTAATGCAACAATGTAATAAGTAATTCAGAAGAGCAGATAATCCAAAAATCACCTCTGTCTGGGTTTGTAATAACATTTTCAGCTGATTCGCTTTCTTAATTATATTTTTCTTAGGTTAATATTAAAACTAATTTGTAATCATTCAGAATATTCTAACTAGTTAGCAGAGGCCTAGAAATATCCAGGTCTTTGGAAGTAGCAACTAAGTGTTGTTCAATATACTGAAGATAATTCCCAAAAAGAATAATCCAAAATACAGCACATTCAGTATGATGCTAGTACCAAGGAAATCTGATGCTTTTTGTGAGTCTGTGAAGCTTGAATCTGTGAAAAAAAATTCTGAATCACAAAAATAGTCATGTACTGTTATTCAAAATAGTAAAAAATTGGAGACAACTTAATGTCCAGCAATAAAGGACTAGTTAAACAAATTATAATACATCAGTAGGATGGGTTCTTATACTATTAAAATAGCATTTATAAAGAATTCTAATGACTTGGGAAAGGGCTTATGATATACCACAAAAGGGAAGAAAAATCAGGTTATAAAACTGACTATATGTTATTATCAGCACTACGTGGTTAAGAGCGCAATGCTGGAATCTGGCTAAGAACATCTGATTCCTGATTATATCAGTTATGAGATGTTTGACCTAGAGTAAATTAGTTCACCTTTCTGAGCCTCAGTTTCTTTATTTGTAAAATGCAGATAATAGCAGTCCCTATCTCATAGTGTTGCTATAAAGATGAAGAGATGTTTAATGTACTTACAAAATGCCAGGAATATGTAACTACAATACATAATACAGTTTTTATTTGTTCTAAATCAAATAATTTTGCTCGTGGTATTTATTATACTTCTATTAAATTTTACCTATTAGCTCCCACTTGCCCTCTGAGGTCCAGCTCACATGTTACCTAAAAAGAACATGGAGTTTTTTTCTCATGACCACCCACCTCTAGACAGATTTCATCACTCTGGGGTGACTGAGTGGCTCAGTTGGTTAAGCAGCTGCCTTTGGCTGAGGTCATGACCCCAGGGTCCTGGGATCCAGCCCCATATCAGGCTCCCTGCTTAGCAGGGGGTCTGCTTCTCCCTCTCCCTCTGCATCTCCCCCAATCCCCCCTCACTTGTTTTCTCTCTCCATAGCTCTGTCCTCTCTCTCAAATAAATAAATAAAAAATCTTAAAAAAAAAAACGAATTAGTCACCCTTTCCTTTGCACTGTCAGAGCATTTTGTAATAAACACTATCCTAGCATCTATGCTACAGGATGGTAATTAACATATACCCCTTTCCCCATCAGAATGTAGAGCCCTCAATATTAGTGGCAGTCTTGTTCCTCTTTGTTATCTCCCACAGCTTAACAAGTGCTTGGCATAAGAAAAGTGCTCGTTCCCATTGGATTAATGAATGAAATAAATGCCAGCTAAGTTCTATGAGTAAAGCAGGCAGAAAGGGAAGATGAAAAGCAGTTTCTTCCCTTGTGACTTCCAAAGGTTCAGGTGTACTTCTTCAGCCTGCAGTAAGAATGGGGGATATTTTCAGCCCATATTTCATGACTTCAAATCCTCAACATTTCTATTCTCTTTCTATTGTGGCCTTTTCTAAAATACAATACTTGTCCTGATAACTGAATAGGGTGGTAAAACAGAATAAAAAATGAACTTAGAAGTCAAAAGTTCTACGGCTGATACTCAAACCATATGACTTTGAGCAAGTAACTTAACTTCTTTGAACATGTAAAATAAGGATGAAAATACACACCCTGCCCCCCCAATCTACTTCATAGGGTTATTTTAAATTTCAATTAAAGAACGCATATGAGAGCATTTTGGAAAGGCAGTATATAAATATGACGTATCATCATTAGTTATTTTGCTGGTAAAACTTTCCTCATTCAGAAGTTCATATTTAATATTAGACTGTTTTACAAATTTACAGTAGCCTATAATTCTTTGACAAGATTCAGGACAACCTTTCAGTATTTCTCTCCACCTCATTTTACAAAGAAGATGCTGGAAAGATGGAGAGGTTTAAAACTGCTAAATAGAGCTCCTATGGAACACAGTGAAAATGTGGAGGATTATTCATATTAATATTTAAATATACAAACACTCTTCTTTGTTCTATTTATAAAGCATCAATTAGCAATTACATTAAAAATGCCCACATAATTCCTGTGTGGTTGATAGCATCCGTCTCCTATTTCAAAGGCAAACTGAGGCACAGCTAGGTCTATGTGTGTTATTGCATATTACCAAGAATGATCTGACAAAGGAACTGAGGATTCCTTTCTAATCCAGAGCTGCCCAACAGAACTTTCTGCGATAATGGAGATGTTTGATAATCTGCACTATTCAGTATGGTAGCCACTAGCCATATGTGGCTTTCAGCACTTGAAATGTGGTTTGAAGTTAGAAGTTTAATTTTAAATTTAATTTTAATGAATTTAAATTTAAACAGCTAATATTTGGCTAGTGGTTACTTACTATATTAAACAGTACAGTTGTAACTAGTCACTGTATTTAGCATGGGCATTTCCTCATTAGCCAAATGAACACTTTAACACTCAAAAAAGAATGGCAGTCTATTATTTTATAATGGGGAAGAAAATTCCCACACAGACTTTCAGCATGGTGTCTTTTCCTCATTGGAAAAACATTATGATCTGAGTTTGGTTTAGAGGGCATAGAATCAGAACAAGGAGAATGACTGGATGAGTCAAATGTTTCATGGCATCTGGTTACAATAATCTGGCCAACAAAATAAACTGGTCTTATTGCTAGAATACTTAGTCTGCCAGCCAAGACTTTCCTTGGCTATTGCTTTGGTGGGCACTACTGCCCTTGCTTTAGTGACTCTGCTTTTCCTGGCCAACCCCATTTCTGATTGACAAGTCCTTCTTTCTCTTTTTCTGCAAACTTAATGTGCACTGGCAAAGAAAAAAAAGTTGTCCCATCTCTTCAGATTTGCTTCCCCATAATTCTCAGTCCAACACACAGATCTCCCCTTTTATCAGCCAGAGAAATACTGGGAAGGCATAGAAGAGAAATAATATTTATTTTAACCCTTCTGATAAGGAAAGAACTCAACCTGTCTGGGAACAGCCGTTCCTTCTTTTCCTTCAGACATACCGTCAAGAGCATCTTAAGGTCAGACTGTAAATCATGTAAAATGTCTTTATCTTTTCAAGGCAGTTTTTCGCCTATATTATAATCAAGGACAAGAGAGGTCGCAGATCCTGCAATACGAGTCCTCGCAGCGGCTGGCGGGAGCGGGACTTTTAGCTGCTGAAACTGCTTCACAGAACTAAACCAGGTTCTGGGAGGGGCTCATTCTCAGTGAAGATGAGGTCTTGGGCTTCTTGATTTGGTGTGTGGGTGATCCTGATATTCATTAAAATGAAAAGCTGACAGAGTGAGGCACAGGCAACCTTTACCCACTCATCAGCTGTCCAGTCCTGAAATGTTCTGGACTATTTCGATCCTCCAGGCTTTCTGTATATATAGCTTTTCAGACACAAGCTCAAGTCTGCCCAGAATGATTCCTACTTATTCCAGAGCTGGCCTTTGAAATAGTCATTCTATATTTACTGAATTGTGAAGAAGTTTCTCAATTGGAAAGAAAAATGTCTAAAGATAATAGTGTACTGAGGTAAGATGGCCCATAATTTTATTTCCATGTATTTTCACAACTTTAGTTTATTTAGTGCAACTTCCTCATTACACAGATGGGAAGTCTAGGCCCAGAGAAGTGAACTGCCTTGATCATATACAAATAATGTCTAACCAAAAATGTTGACAGTTATAACTTGATGATGATGATAAACTTTTTTTTTTCATGTATGGTAACTAGATTACTAGACTAAATAAACTGCGAGGTTAGAACATCACATTATGGTAGCAAAGTACAACAATTTAAGTGCACTTTAAAACATAAGATCTATTCAAGCCAGCAAGGGTTGAGGATAGCCATTTATAGAATTGGTAGATGCTAGTCTAGAGCTACTGACAACTGTTTTCCAAAAATCATGATATGATTTCTAAGACTTAGATAACCCTGGAAATTATTAAGTCAATTACACAACCTCAAACAGACTTCCACAATCTCTACTTCTTCTCGTTCAACCTATTTTACCTTTTAGCCCCCCCCCTTTTTAAGATTTTATTTATTTATTGGACAGAGATTGAGAGAGCACAAGCAGGGGGACTTGGAGAGGGGGAAGCAGGCTCCCCACTGAGCAGGGAGCCCGATGCAATGCAGGGCTCCATCCCAGGATCCTGGGATCATGACCTGAGTGGAAGGCAGATGCTTAACTGACTGAGCCACCAGGCATCCCTACTCTTTATCCCTTCTTATTAGAAGGGATAATATATTGCCTTGACTATTAAGGATTAACTGCAGTTCTCAAAGTTGGATGGGCTTTGTAATCAGCAGAGATTTTCACACATTTTTCTTTTTAAATTATGGATTCCTGGATCCCAAACCAGGGTTTTTGTTTGCATTCTGGAATTTACATTTTTAATAAATAATCCAAGTGATTCTGATGCATCATTTGAAAATCACTGCTCAGAACATTGAACACCATTTACAATGAATTAGAGTTATTTATATATCTGTCTTCTCATCCAGTAAATTTTAAATTAGAGGATAGTGATTTATTTATTTGTATTATTATTACTTTTTTTTTTTGGTATGGGTCCAACCCTTTTTCTTCCATAGTGATCTAGAGAGTGGTTTAGAGCCAGATACATCTCAGTTTGAATTCTAACCCTGCCATTACTAATGCCATGACTTTAGCAAATTAAAAAACTTAGGTGAGCCCTGGTTGCTCATATAATTGTATATACATCAAAAGTTTGTTGTAAAATATGAATAAGATGATGTGTCAAGCAGGCAAACCATAATAATATGGGTTCTTAATAAAAGGTAACTCGTGGTTATAGTGGTAGAGATAATGGTATTAATAGCAGTAGTAGTGGTCATATTAGCAGTACTTGTTCAATGCCTTTTGATTGAACTAAGGAACAAACTAAAACAATCTATTTAATCTAGAAGAAATAAAGCTCTGAGCAACAACTAATGCCTGTATGAGGAGTAAATGGTACCAAGTTATTTATTTAATCTTCATCTCAGATACAGTGGCCATGCAGGAAAGGAAAGCAACACATTCAATCTATCAACAAATAATAACTTTTATTCAGTTGCACTCTTGTCAATAAGCAGGTAAAAGGTGGTCTAGATCTGTGCATCTCAACCCTTTTGCTACAACACTCAAAATGCCCCTGTACATTCCCATTTCTCTCTCCTTGCCAGCTCCCCACAAAAGGCAAACATTAAAACAAAAATAAAAACATTGTGCCGGATCATGAACAATGTATTTATGTGGGAATTGGGTACAGATGGCAGTAAAGGGAGTAGGTCAGGCAGAAAGTCCTCCTTAAAAATTTTGGCTCAAGGGGTGCCTGAGTGGCTCAATTGGTTGAGTGTCCAACTCTTGGTTTCAGCTCAGGTCATGATCTTGGGGTCATGGGATCCAGCCCCACATCAGGTTCTCCACTCAGCAGGAAGTCTGCTTGAAATTCTCTTGCCCCATCCCAGCATGCTCGCTCTCTCTCTCTCTCTCAAATAAATAAATAAATCTTTTTTTTAAAAAATGTTGGTTCAGCAACCCCGATGGTCTTTGGACTTCTCTTTGACGTGTCTAGAGAATATGACATAAATATCCTAAGCTTAATATGAGCATTAATATCTGAAGAGTCAGTCTAGGAATCCTCAACAGAGTCAGTCATTATGTAGCACCATAGATGACTGCCCATGACACATACCTCTCCTGACCATGCTCACCTCCTTCTCTTTCCCTCTTTTCCATTCTGAATTCTTTATTTGCAGTCTTGCTTCTTCCTTGCATTTTTTTCATAATCTATTTTATTTTCCCTTTTCCTTGTTTTTTTCTTCCATTTTCTATGCCTTTTAACCTATCCACAATTCTCACAAGCAGTTCTTAGGTGCCAAAGATCACACAGGGCTTAGCAGCTGTCTATACTCCTTACAAGAAGTATGGTCTCTAGCCTCATACACACAACAGAAGATTCCTGTCAGGAACCTGAGGTCAACTGGAAGGATAATGGAAGTAAGAACAATACCACATTAAGAGAATAATAAGGTTTTTATTTGAATGATTTTTTTAAAGTGTGCTTTTGCAAACATGTATGTGTTCATTTCTTTTGCTCTGTAGGCATGCAACTCACTCACAGAATATGTGCATTTCATTCATGCCATTGCTCCCCAACAAAATTTTATCCACAATATTATTTCTAGGGTGCCTGGTTGGCACAGTTGGTTGGGCATCCAACTCCTGGTTTTGGCATGGGTCGTGATCTCTTGGTCGTCGGATTGGCCAGTGCTGGACTCCATGCTGATCTCTCCCTCTCTCTGCCTCCCCACCATGTATACACATTCTCTCTCTCTCTCAAATAAATAAATAAATATTTAAAAAATAGAATAAAGAAACAATAAAATGTGATTTCTTAGCTTATTTAGTCAATATTAAGGACTCGGTAACAAAAATACAGACTCTCAGCTCTTTGGAAGAAAAGCATATTCTAGTGAGGACCCCATAGCTAAACATGATTTTTGGGGTATCTTTTTTCTGACAGGCTCAGGGGTCCTTAACCTCCTGCTTTGCTTAACCCATGGAGGCCTGGCCATGGGGACAACATATTATTCCATGACTTTCTAACTTGTCCTTCATTTAATCACCACAGCTTTATAACACTTGGCAGTGCTCTGCTGGAGTCACATGAAACAAAATGTGCCCTTCTGCTGATGAAACTTTGCTATCTGTGGAGATATTTTAGCCTGCTGCCTGGACGATTACATGTGTAACTCACATTAGAGATTCAGAGTGACTTGAGGTGGGTGCACCCAGTATGGACACATGGGGCCCTGCGCTGATGTGGTGGCCCCTTGTCATCATCGGTCACTGAAGTGGCAGCTGCAATAACCTCAGTGAGTTCTGCTCTCTCAATAATCATCTGGTGCTGCCCACGTTCCCCCTCCTTCAAGTAAGGGCACGGACCTTCTGGCCTATGGGGGTTGGGCATAGATGGAGACAGGATGTCATGTGCTTCAGAAAAGTCAAGGTTGGTTCACAGGCCTCTCAGGGCAAAGAAGGGTGAGAAAGAAAGAAAAACCAGCATTTATAAAAACTTAGAATGTACCAGGCTTTTTGCTAAACACTTTCACACATGTCATAAAACTTAATTCTCACAATAACCCAGTAAAGAAATGAGGCTCAAAGAAGTTAAGATAATTGCCCAAGGTCACCCAGCTAGTTTGAAGCCAACCTGGGACTAGAGATCAGGTTTCCTAGCTCCCTACCCAATGTTCTTTCTAACAAAATGCGCATAACGACATTAGTTCCATTTATTCATACATTCAGTTGATAGATATTCATTTCTGCATGGATGATATTTAAGAGCCAGGCTCTGGAATTAACATTGAGTTCAAATCCTAGCTCTAACATCTATTAATTATACAAGTATACAAGCTGGATAATTTTCTTACCCTCTATATACATCAGTTCTCTAATGAGATTAACAATAGTATCCACCTCATAGAATTGTCATGAAGGTGAATAAATTATCCATATAAAACCCTTAGTACAATGCCTGAAACATGGCAAAGATTTCAAGAAACTGCTGACAGAGCTCACAGGGCTGGTGGGGAAGACAGACACATAAACAGATAAATTACACCACAACATGCCAAATACTAAAATAAAGTTAAAAAGGAAATGCAGTGGGAGCTCAGAGGAAATTCACTACCTAGCACTTCCCATCCTGTAAAATGTGAAATGAGACTACCTTAATGAAAGGAAAACAAAACTCAACAATGGTATCTATGGAAACTGGCTGTGCCAGAAAATAGTTATGGGTTTAACTGGTATAGACAGATAAGGTAGTTCCAGGGGCCATTTTTTACTCAGAACTCCCCTGCCTGCTTCTGGAAGCCCTCTGGGGTTGCTGTATGGAGAGCTTAGCTTGACCATTAGTACTGCTGTTTTTAGAGCTGTCAACATTTATATAAAACTGAACTCCTCTTATTCAAACATGCCATACATAAGGCCTAAGAATGAATCATTTTCCCTCAAAAAAAAAAAAGAGTCTCACAATTCTCAGAAAACAGAAAGCAAAGTCAACTTCTAGATTTTGTTTAATCTACTAAACAATGATGATATTAAAAAATATAAACCAGATAAAAATATCATTCAAGCTTAAAAAAATGACCCTAAAATTCAGTGTTTCACCCAAATTTTCTATTTTATTTCCCTCCAGTACTGTGCTTTACCCACAAAATTGAATGATTTGCAATTTTCCTAAACCTGTCTCCATAAATTCTGGCCTTCCAGACTTTGCTCATTCCAGCCCCTCCATCTGGGTTGATTTGATCCATATCCTAATGGCTATGTCTCAAATTCTGTGTACTGAAGCCTCCAAGATTCACTCAGATGCTTACTCCTTTCTGAAGCCATTTTAAGGAATCAAAAATTTCCCCTGATATAACAAGGGCCCAGTTTCATCTATGTCTTCTTTTTCTAGTCCTATACTAGTTTTAGATAGCCTCTTAAAATGAGACCCATAGCAAATAACATACGTTTTTAAAAAGTAGAAGAGGGAAATCTATGAATCTATATTGGGGGCAGACACAGAGCCAAAGGAAAAAAAATAGCTGTTAAACACCACAGTCAATTTTAGTGTCGGTTATATGAAAGGCACCATAGACAGCTCTCCATTGGCTAGGGAAGAAATAAAATAGAGAGAAACTACCTTTAAAAATATTATGCTTAAAGATATAAGACATAAGACATATACACAGAGAACAGTTATTTACAAATGTAAATATAAAATAATAATAGCATCTGACACTTTGCTGACTTTTATTGTCCCAAGAACTGTTCTAAGTGATGAAGGAATATCTCCATTTTTCTGTCACCTACATAGCTACCTATTTCCTCCTTTGATTCTATCCAGAACTCCAGGAGGTAGAGACTATTATTATCTCTATTTTACAAAGAAGAGAATAGAAGCATGGAGCCATCACTCAATTAGTAAATGATGAAGTGATGACTCCAGAATTCAAGTTCTTGATGTGTCTTTGGTATATGATAAATAGCTAAATTTTGGACTACCAAAGACATGTTCAGAAACTAACAGCATTCAGAGAGGGGTATAATGTCAGTGTATTCAAATAAGAAGCCCAAGTGTTCAGAGAGACGGTGGTTAGAAAACAAAGTACTGTTTGAACAGTTAGAGAAGATAAGTTTAACATCTGGGATAGATAAACTTCAACCAAGTCACAGAGATGACAGCAACTATGGTCTCTGCAGAGACACCCAGGGACAAATAAGGACTAATAAGTGAAAAAAGGACACTTGATATAGGACCTTGACCATAGTTTCGTAAGTTGACATGTGATTATTCAAGTAATACAGAACCATCATCGGTCCTAGTTAGGATGCTAGATTGAAACTACTGATCCCTGGGATTTACTTGTGAGCAGAATTTCACACAATACTATATTCTCTACAAAATTATCTCCCTGTTATATTTTTTGGTTGTTTTAGAATCATTTATTATTCATCATGTACCCTCCCTGCCCAGCAAAATCCCTGGCAAACTGTAAATGATCATAAATGGCTGTAGAATAAATATATGTAGGAAAAGATATTCGGGAGATGATAGGGTAGGGCAGTATGGGAAGACAAATAAGCAGGTGTGCTTCAAAAATGAGGTGGTAAGTATGAGTTAATAAGAGTTGATATCAAAATGAAGTGAAGGAGAATGAAAATAGAGAAGAGGGACATTTAATTTGGCTGGAGGGATAATTGAGTGATTTTCATGAGTACTGTTCTTGTGATGAAAAGAGCACAACCTAGTCTGCATGATGTTAAAAGAGAAAATGAAGGCAACAGATACAGTCTATGATTATTGTTTTTAATTAGTAGCAGGAAAAGATGTTTGAAGTGAGCAACTGGATCAAGAATCCATTTACGAAGTCAGAAGTCTCTTCATTTAAACTGTGAATCCAAGTGTCTTCTGTAAATTCAGTAATAAAACACTCATGGGGTGTCTGGATGGCTCAGTTGGTTTGGTGTGTGCCTCTTGATTTTGGCTGTGGTCATTGTCTCAGGGTCTTGAGATCAAGCCCCATGCCAGGCTCTGTGCTCAGTGGGGAGTTGGCTTGGGATTCTCTCTCTCCCTCTCCCTTTGCCCCTCCTCCCCCATGCACCCACTCACACACTCTCTCTCTCAAATAAATAAATAAATCTTAAAAAAACAAAAAACAAAAAAAAACAAACTGCTTATGGCAGCAAAGTTGTGTCAAGTCCTTTGAGCTTTGGATAACCTACATGGCATTAATCAGAAGCTGGGGTTTTAATAACAGATTGTATGAACCAGACATTAAGAAATTAAGTTATTCATCTAAAGAATTCATAGCAAATCATAGACAGATGCAGAAACTTGTTTCCACTTAGATTATCCCAGGAGAAGCAAGGGTTTGGGCATGACCATCTCTGAAGCTCTTCCAGTCTGAGATTCTCTAACTCTGTGCAGACTGTCTCCTCACTGCTATTCTCTACCCAGTAAACTCCCTTCTTCACCTAAGCCAACTGCCAGCCTGACCTTTATAAATGATCCTTCCTTGTCTAATTAGCTCCATGAGAGGTTTCCATTATCCCATGGTATAATTTCAGCTAACTTAAAATTATAAGAAAAGTTAAATAACAAAAGTAATTAAACATAATGCAGATAGCATTCAAGGTACACATCTAATTAACGCCAATACCCACATGAAGGCAAAACTCACGAAAACAAAACCCAGTGCAATATATTATGTTTGGATACTTTAGCATGTACATCTTTAAATATTTTCTCTGAAAGTGAAGCATTTTGAGATGATAAAGAGAGCTAAATTCTGTAAGAGTAGTGATCCATTTGACAGAGAAAATTAAAGCTATGAATGATTTCAAAAAGAAATGCAAACTCCCAACCTTTACTCTACCGGGCTGAGACTCTTTCCATAAGATGTAGGAGAAATGCAGAACAAAGCAAAAGAAGCAGAAAGCCAAGTTGAGGCTCAACATTTTGTATCCTAAGCTAGTTATAGGTGAGCTCCTTTGCAGAGACAAAATACTGTTGCTTAGAATTGGTGGTGGGGAGGATTGAGGAAGAATGCAAACAGTAATTTGCAAACTGAGTTCATGGATCATAGCCCATTTTTCTTTAAACAGTGGTATTCATTTAATGTCACAGGAATACACTTGTTTTACAGAAAAGTCATATGCAAATTAGACTAAATTTACTATGCTTCCTTTCCTCTATAAAAAAGTGAACAGATTAAAGAATGAGATTTCCCTGCAATTTGGGTATACATATTCCCAGTTGGAAGTAGCATTTTGTCAGCCATGTTGGAGCGATTTGTTTCACTATGTTATGCATCACCCCAGATTCCCCGCTCAGTAGTCTTGTATGGAGATGGATATGTGATTTCTCTTTCTATTCTGTATCTTACCAGCACCATCACCATTTATTTCATATTATATATGAAAATCCAACCATACCAGTAGGCATAGCACTTGGAAGGACTTACATCCACTTAGCCAATTCATGAAACACAAACATTAGTGAACAATTTTTTTTTAAATCAAATGATTTCTCCCATTTAAATAAATATAAAAAGAAAAATATTAGCTGGAGAATGTGTACATGAGAAAGAAAAGCGATGTGTGTTAGATTTCTCATCTCCCTCTGGATCGGCACCCCTCTAAAGGTCAGCTCACTAGCCTCAGGTTTAATTCCCTTTCTTGCTGCTACTGTTCAGAGGTAAATGCTCGCTTTTTATTAAAAATCAAAAGCACAGGAGCTTGTAATCCTCTAGACTCAAAGTTTTTTTTTTTTAATAAAAATGGAAAGTTTAGCTCAAAGCAATAGCAGCTAAAATTAGAGTGAAATCAGCAGCTGCTCCCCAGGGAAGATGGAAAACCAAACAACGTGGGGTTTTTTTTGTCGTTGTTTTTTTCTTTGACTACAATTTATGTTGTTTTTTTTTCTTCGTTAAAATTGGAAGACTTCCCAAACATTTGCATATTGTCAGCAAAACAATACATTATGTTTATAACCCCCAACCTCTACTCCTCTGAAATGATGTCAGACACTAGCCTTTCAGGTAAGTGTGTGAGAAAGCTGCTATTATGTTTCCAGTGTGGCATCCCCTGGAAACAACGGCAGTAATTAATAACATTGGCAAGGCATCAATCTGTACCACCAGTTAAACTTTCCTCCATTTCTCCCTTTGTACAGCTGTGTCAGCATGCATGACAGTTGGCACAAGCCAGAAGTACTAGATTCTCTGAGGGTGCTGTGGCATCTAGCTGATTGTGTTGCTCAGAAATCATGGTCAGAATGGGTCAGGAATCAAATATTGAGACAAAGCTTAAATGTCAATTATCCTCACTCTCACCTGCTTCTCTCCACCCTGTTTTCTGCTTCTTTTGTCTACTGTCCTCTTGATACCGAATGTTAACTAAGCTTATTGTGGTAATCATTTCGCAATATACATAAATATCAAATCATTATGTCCTATACCTAAAACTAAGACAATATTATATGTCAATTATATCTCAGTGAAAAAAAAAAGGATGCTTTTTTCTCTCCCTCTCACCATTTACTACCCCAAACCCAGCCTCCATTACAGTGGCAGCAATAGCACATGGCAGGAATATCATAAGCAAGCAGTGACTGGAATACCACATTTGGATACACTTACTCCACATTTGTCCCCTCATCTGCCTTCAGAGTTTTCTCCTCCAGCCTTTAGGATCATTGTGAGGGCATCTGGGCTATGTTTTTTTCTTCCAATCTTCTTTTATTCAAGAGCTTTCTGAGCCAAACCTGCCCCGTACCTCTCTCAGTGATTTCTTTGTGAGGATCTCTTCCCATGAGAGACATTAAAAAAGGAAATCCCTCGCTCTACATACAGGAACAGGTTACATCAAGAATAGCTATGGTCATTATTAGCAGTTCGCCTTTACTGGTTGCTTACCACATGCCAAGTACCATGTGAGGGGCATTTCAGGCTCTTTCTCACTGATCTTCATGACAACTCTATGAGGAAGTTTCTATTTTTGATACTTTACTGCTGAGAAAATGGAGTTGAAGGATTAATTGCTAAGATCATACAGCCGGTAAGTGATGGAACCTGGGTTCAAATTTAAGTACCTTGACTTCCATTCTTTCATCTCAGTGTTGTTTCAGAGCTGCTCTCTTACACACACACACACACTCATTCTTAGAGCTTGAAAAGAAAGGAGTGAATGGCTTCTAAACCTCTTCTTTTCCTCCAAAACCAACTAATTGGGTCAACTCTGCGACTGCTGGTGAGACAGGGTTTGGAATTTAAATTTGGTCCCAATTATCTTCAACAAACTTCCATTCTCTAAAGCCTAAGTCATTTTCAATAGTTCTTTTCCAAAATTCATTCATTTCAATGTAGGGCTTAGTGATATTCAGTTAATATGTGAAATAATGACACGAGAAAATAATTTGAGAAAGACACGCTATGAATGCGATACTATTTCAAGGGAAGACAGAGTATATAGGACAATAAAAGAGATCTGTAGTTACATTATCCACTGAAGCAAAACTATGTTGTAAGGGTCATCAACCCATATGTTTTGTAATATAAACTGATCAACAGAAAGGTTTAGGAGAATATTTCCCTTGGGCATACAGTTTGGGATAATTAGACACATTTGAGGGATTTTACACCTTTCTCAGTCACATCCTACACTAGCCATTTTGAAACTGATAAACTGTTGACCACTTCTGGTATAGTAATTTTATGACACAATATAAAAATAAATTTTATTGTATTGCATTATTGAAATGGCTATAACTATTCCATTGAGTTGTTATATGGAAATATGCCTGCCTCCTTTATGTGAACTCAACCAGGGACATCCAGAGATTTTTCTTTAATATATTTTTGGGCTCTGTAAGGAGGCTTAACACATTTTTTTAAAGACAATATTAGTAGTACATGGATTCTTGGTATACAAGTCACATGCAAACACCACCTCTCTTAACATTATTTGAATCTGCTTAGTTTACATTATACTTGGAGGCATGTTGTTTACCCAGATTTAGGACTTATGTATTTGGGCATGCAAAATTTTCAAAATTGACTGTTTTATTCCTTTTGACAGATGGTAACTTTAAAAGACTTATTGGTGAACAAATCTCTTTTAAAAAAATTATTTTAGAGAGAGAGTGAGAAAAAGAGTGCAAGCCGGTGAAAGAGCAGAGGGAGAGAGAGATCCTTAAGCAGAATCCCACTGAGCGTGGCAACTGTTGCAGGGCTCGATCCCAGGACCCTGAGATCATGACCTGAACTGAAACCAAGCGTCAGACGTTCAACTGAGCCACCAAGGCACCCTGGTCAACAAATCCCCTTAAAACTCCAAACTCAATGGGACTTGCTAACCACTGATTGGATCATATTCCTCCTATCCAAATCTTTCAAACTTTTCATTCCTTATTTCTTTCAGTCTTCTTTTTTCCATCCTTTTCTCCTTCTATCCCTTCCACCCTCCTCCTCTGTTTCCCAATCTTTTTTCCTCCTCCCTTCTCTCTCCCCTCTCTACTTCTCTGCAAACTAGATTAGGCCAACCAAGAATACAGCAATCGTATTTTCCCAAACCATTAACAGAACCAACTTTACTGGCTGTGTGTGAACATTGGGACAAAATACATAAAATTGAGAATGTGCCAAGGAAAACTGCTTAGTCATCATACAAGTTTTAATTTGGATAGTTTGGTTATAAAGTATATTTGCCACAAAGAATAGGTTCTCACTGTGAACATATGCTGTCCAGTGAGCCAGGAAAAAAACTGAAAACTCCAAACTCAGGAAGAGCAGGAATGATACAAGAGCAAGGCTGCAGGAAGAACAGGAGATGGTTACTACCTGTTGATCAGAAATATGACAGCTACTCTTTACTGATCTCTCTCTCTGGATGTGCACTTCTCTTCCTAGTGCCGCCTGCACTGGGAATCCCTTCCTCTTACCTTTGCATACCTTTTCTCAACTTCATAACTTCATAACTTCTGGTTAGTCACAACTCGAGCTCCTTAAGACCATTAACTCACGGGTTCACTGCATGACTCAGCTTCAATTTCCTTTCCTAACTAAGCCATATAGCAGTAATACCTCCATTCAAAGTCCAGAAAAAATTTCTTTAGCCCATTTTATCATTTTGCATTGGCCAGTTTATAGATTCAATTCCCAGTTAGCAGATACCCACTCCAGTGAATTGTGGTAGGGTTGAAGTGAGAATAGTTTGGGCAGGTGGAGGCAGGAAGGCAAAAGCATGGTAACACAGATAGTTTCCCAGCAGAGGCTATAGGTGAAGGGTGGGACAATTTCCTTCCAAGAGGGCTGCGTTCATTGCAGGCACCATAATGAAAATGTCTAATTGAGGCATTATTAGCAGTATTCTTTTCAAAAAAATTTTATTTGAGAGACAGAGGGCGTGAGCCGGGGGCGGGAGGCAGGGGCAGAGGGAGAGGCAGAAGCAGACTTTTGCTGAGCAGAATGCCAGACGCAGGGCTCCATCCCAGGACCTAAGATCATGACCTGAGCCAAAGGTAGATGCTTAACCAACTGAGCCACGCAGGCACCCCTACAAGCAGTATTCTTTACACTACCCTATTCTTCATATTATCTGGTCCAGATATTTCTGTAACTGGATAAATCCCCTTCCTCCTTGGTAAGTCTCCTTATTTCTACCATCAGTATAAAACAGCCCTTTCTCTCAGATTCTCAGGTCCTTGGAAAAGCAGAATCTTCCCTCTCTTTATGTTGATACTAACTCTTCCAACAGGCATGTAGACTAACTTGCAGATTTTGATCATGGCTCTCAGAAATTCTTAGAACATACCGTCCTGCTTTCTAAGCACAGAGACCACTCAACTTCCTCATTTAGAACAATCTCTCAGCTTCATTAAACTTCTTCACTTATCCCCCATGAAGATTTAAGAACTAAAGACCCCAAGCAATTTTCAACTTTCCCTCCCTGGGCCAAAGTGCAATTGTTCAAAGATTGCATGGTAACTCCTGCAAGTAACATTTGAGGAAGTGTTTCGGTATTGTTTACTTGATTAAGTTTCTGTATATTTGACTTGTGGGGAATTGGTTTAGGAAAGTAAGAATAATGGAAAATGCTTCTTTTGAAGTACTTTATGAATAAAAGGGATAGTTTTCTTTCTGGAGATAATGTAGCAGTATTCCTCCTGGAGGCAATAAGAAATTTGTAGGTGCCATGATATCCAATGCGGTCTTTAAATTCTTCAATTCTCTGTATTTCTTACCTTCCTACCCATCTCAAATCATCAAACATAATATTCATTTATTCACTCATTCAGCAAATACCTGTTGAGTATCTACTCCTAAGAATCAAGAGTTGTGGATACAGAAACATACAATTTCCATTTCTGCGCTTACAGAACTTAATAGCACAGTCTGCCTGTTTTCCTTCTTGTTTTTAAATATTAATAGCTGTCCCATGGTTATTTTGCCTAAAGTATCACTAATCTCCAAATCCACCTTGAAAGGTAGCTGGATCTCTACTCCATAGGTGAAAAAAGTGAGGCTCAGCTGACATATCAATCAGCTCAACCTCAAAGAGCTGGCAAATTGCAGACAAGGATTTAAAACAGTTTAGCTCTAAACACAGTTTTTACAGTTTGACACATGGCCTTAATGGTTAGTTAACATTCGTCATTTGTATATGCTAGAAATTAGGGTTCTAAAGAGGCATAAATCATTGTCTCCTATCTTCATGTATCTTACAATCTAGTCAGAAAACAAAAAAAACATATATAAAAATGTTTTCTCCTTTTTTAGCTCCAAGTTTCCAAAGTCCATCATATTTTATTTTATTTTATTTTAAATTTTATTTATTTTTATTTGAGTATAGTCGACCCACAAAGTTACATTAGTTTTCAGGTGTACAACATAGTGTTTCAGCTTCTCTCTATGTTATCCTATGCTCACCAGAAGTGTAGCTACCATCCACAAGTCTACTCACCATACACCCCTATTACAATATCATGGACTATATTCTTTATGCTGTGTCTTTTATCCCCATGACCTATTCATTCCATTACCGGAGGCCTGTATCTCTCATTTGCCTTCATCCATCTTGCCCATCCCTCTACCACCCTCCCTCTGGCAACAATCAATTTATTCTCTGTATTACATCTGATTCTGCTTTTTTATTTCTTTATTCATTTGTTTTGTTTTTTAGATTCCACATATGAGTGAAATCAAACGGTATTTGTCTTTCTCATCCTGACTTATTTCACTTAGCATAATACCCTTAAGTTTCATCCATGTTGTCACAAATGGCAAGATCTCATCCTTTTTCGTGGTTGTATAATAATCCATTACATATATATACCACATCTTCCTTATCCATTCATCTATTGATGGACACTTAGGTTACTTCCATATCTTGGCTATTGTACATAATGCTGCAATAAACATAGGGGTGCATATATCTTTTCAAATTAGTGTTTTTGTTTTCTTTGAATAAATACCCCATAGTGAAATTATTGGATCATATGGCATGTCTATTTTTAACCTTTGGATGAAACTCCATACTGTTTTCTGTAGTGGCTATACCAATTTACATTCCCACCAACAGCTGCATGAGGATTCCTTTTTCTCCACATCCTCACCAACAGTTTTTATTTCTTGTCTTTTTTTTTTAAGATTTTATTTATTTATTTGTCAGAGAGAGAGAGAGTACATGAGCTCAGAAGCAGAGGAGGAAGCAGGCAGAGGGAGAAGCAGGCTCCCCACTGAGCAAGGAGCCTGATGAGGGACTCAATCCTAGGAACCTGGTATCATGACCTGAGCCAAAGGCAGATGCTTAACTGACTGAGCCACCCATGCACCACTATTTCTTGTCTTTTTAAAAATTCTATCCATTCTGACAGGTGTAAGGTGATATCTCATTGTGTGTTTTCCCTTACACTGTTATTTATGTAAGTAACATTTTAGTGATAGGGACAGAAGTCTTGCTTTCAGTTGAATCTCCTCTTTGAATCAACACTATGACTCACTACTCAGGGTTACTAGTCTCAGGATTAATACTCATACCTGATTTAGTCAAGTGAATAGCAGTTATTCGTGGAATGAGTAATAAAGCATTTTAGAGTGTTTAGAAAAGAATCAGAAAAACAGAATATGATCTCATTAAATTTAATTTCATACTTAAATCAAAAAGTATATATTTAGCAATTACCATCTTTAAACAAAACTCCATTCCCTAAATTAGTCTTTATTGAGCAACAACCATGCACACAACAGTGTATTAAAGACAATTCTTTGAGCTCTGATGGACAAAACCGGTTTTTTTTTTAAGAACTATAGAAGTCTAGATGTGCTTTCTGTTGTGCTTAAGAAGACAGAGACACATGAACTTCATGGACACATAAAGAACTGCTAGTTTCCACTTTTTAGAGTGATAAAGAGATAGAAATAATTAGAAAGAGAAAGGGGGCAGAGAGATTCTTCCGTTTAAAAAATTTAAGGACTTTCCACCTTAGCCAATTATTCTTTAATCTCTGATCTGCGTATTCTGAAATAAATTAGATATCCTTTGCATTCTCCTAAATATATGTATATTGCTGATATAACCTGGCTTCTTCCTGCCACGGGTCTCAGTTTAAATGACACCTAAAAGAGGACTTCCCAGACTACTCTACTTAAGCAGTCTATCCTCTTTATTTTATGTTAGCACTGGATCTCCATAATGCCATAGTATTTTCTTCCTTCACAGTAAGGGTGTCTTTTGAAGTCATCTAGTTTAGCATTTGTTTTTGTCTCTCTTTCTCTGCTGGTCTATAAGCTCTGTGAGCATGAAGATGAGGTCTCTGTGGTGACAACTGTAGCTCTGGCACTCAGAATATTCCCTGATCCTTTCCTAGGGATTCAAGTATTATTTATAGAATGAGTGAACATACGAACGAGTAAATTAATGAATGAACAAATTAATAAAGGCAGTGATCAGCAAACTGATGCCACAGCTCATACTGCAGAGCTTTCCCTTTTTTGCAACGATTATACATGAGTCAAATCAAAGTATAGGATTCAACTGATTTATCCTATTTATCTGCTAAAGTTGGGATGGGGAGCATCTCACCAGACATGCATAGCTCTGAGCTGAAGCAGCATTTCCTTCTTAATTCTGTCTCTGGGATATTCAGGCTATAAAGGCTCTTTCCAAACTTTGAGTTTAGCCTTTGGAATTAAGCAGACTGGGGTATTACACAAATTACCCATCTTTGTTTTAACTTCAGACTCAGACCCCAGAAGTCTATTTTAGATTACCTAGCCAGACCTATATAGACATCTACACACTATGTAGTCAATAAAACTTTTCTTTTCATTAATAATACTAGTGTCACAGTCTATTCATTCTGAGCTTTTAGACACCTGAGCCACAACAAACAAGGCTTTCTTTTCCCCCTGGATGCTCTGCTCTTGATTGCCTTAAATTCATCTTTTTGCAAGTCATGTTTGGTGCCCATAGCTCCTGTGTGAAAAGTACTTCCTCTTGAGTTGAGAGAAATTATTTTTTCTTTTCTGCAGTTTATCTTCTCTAAGCTGGCCCCAAACAACCAATGTGCCTTGGCATTATCTGTAATATTTAAGACTTTATAGTCATTTTCATTCCATCTTAACTGCCTCTTTTTTTCACAGGCTACACAGACTGTGATTTCATTTTTTGCCCTTTCAGGGTTAGACTGGACCCCTCAGCCTCTCGCATCCCTCTCACATGCCATAATCCAAGATGGTAAATTTATTTTTTTAATGTTTCTTGGCCGTCTGTAAAAAATCTGACCACAGATCTTTTATCACATTATCCAGCTGGTTTAAATATATATTAAATAAAATATATATTAAAAATTAAATTATGTGTATATTTTACATATTTCATAAAATTATATATATATAGATATAGATACATAGATATTTGACAAGAAGTCAATACTTCTCTCTTCCAGCTGCCCTCTGCTCTAATCAAATCTCCTTCTACTCACACACTCTTATCCCCTACCTTACTGGTGTTCCTAGTCTTATGAAGTGAATGAAGGGGGAAAGTCACATATTGTCCTTAAAAGCTAACATCCTTGATTTCAGTGAAGGCATAGCAGTCCCTCAAATCTTGAGACAAATCAAGTTTTTTATGTCCAGTAGGAAGTGGGATTTCCTAAGCTAGAAAAGACATCTCTTATACGATAGGAACAAACAGAAGATCTAAGCTTCATACTTCTTCCTTAACCTCATCTTTTAAATATTATCCTTTCTCTCTGTGATTTTGTTCTCTGAATTTTTAACGGTATGCAGAGTCTCAGGGTGTAGTCTTTAAGCAACACTATTTGCCTCTGAGCTAAAGTTGCCAAAGAACTGAATATAGAGCTATTTTGAGCCTTCGATGACCAAAGTATTATTTGGGAACCACCAGAGCAGAGAAGCCCTCCTATTTTGATGCTGAAAAAAGTTCCACTTTCTCTCCACCAGTCAAAGAAAGGATTAGGACTTCAAACCCTCAAAGAAAACAGAGTGAAGAGTGCACAAACATATCTAAAGACATTCGTGATTTTTCCACAAGTCCCTTATCACCATTTTCAACTGATTATCAAAAAGGCTGAATAATTGAGGAGTGGGAAATTTTACTCTACTCATATTTCCAAATTGAACATTTCTCAATGGAACCTTTATTTCCAACTTAACTATATAAGTAATGACCAGTTTCAATTTAATCAATCAGATTATCTATGTAGACATTTTAATTCAGTCATTAAGATGAATTCTTAACCTTAAACTGGCCATTATGTAGTGGTCTGCAGTCATGGTCTTTTATGCCCTTCAGTAGTGAAAAAGAAAAGCAAGGTGGCTTACATCAGGATTTGATCCCTATTCTTATTTAGAGTTAATCTAAAATTAACTTAAATTTTTGTCCTGGCTCTGTTCTGCCTCCCTTTGTAACTGCTTAAAGAGTAAAAAGAATTATATTGCTTTAACATGTCACTGAATCTCAACTCCTTAAACGGGTACACACAGCCATCCCCTAGTGGACTGCTGCTCTGAGAGTCTTCCAAATCCTTCGTTCCAAAATGAAGCCTGGGGCGCCTGGGTGGCTCAGTAGGTGGAGAAGGCGACCCCAACTAATATTGGGGTTATGCCTTTGAGTCCCATGTTGGGTGTAGAGATTACTTAAAAAATAAAATATTAAGAAAAATGATATTACAATACAATGCAGCACCAGGGTCTATCCAGGTCAGGATTCCATGAGCTCATGAGTTAGGAGAAGAACTTAGATAAGAGGAAACAGCATTGAACTTCATATTAGGAAAGGTAATTTACTTTCTTTTTCTTTTCTTTTCTTCTTTCTTTCTTTCTTTTTTTTACTTCTCCCTCAGCCATGTGACTTTCAATAATTGACATCAGTTGTTTCAATTATTTCATCTGCACAATGAGGAGACTGATCATGATCTCACAGGGCTGAAGTAAGGAAAATATATGTGAAAAACTGACAACAAATATGCAGTGGAAGAATATTAAGTTGTTAACATTACCTTCAAGATTTTTCAAAGTGTCCCTGCTACCTTCCTTTTATCCTCATATACCCAAGGTTTTCCATGCCAGGTTTGCAATGGTAAGGATTAGGGGATGGGGGACTGGTGTCACTGAAATCAAGCAGCAGAAAGCAAGCAGGAGTTCAAGGATCAAATTAAACCTGAAGCCACTCTGAGGAGTCTATTCTTGGTGAGGAAGGAAAAGAGAAAGAGACTGGTTGAGGAAAACTTCTGGTCCCTCAGCTTCCAATTAAGTCTTCCTCAGATCTGTCCAACACTACTATCCCAGTGCTATTCGTGCTTTATTGTGCAAACAAATCACCAGGGGATCTTGTTAAAATCCAAATTCTGATGTAGAATATCTGTCCAAAGGAGTTGCATTTCCAACAAGTTCCAGCCAAGGACAATGCTGAGGGCTTGGGTAACACTTCGAGTAACAAGGTCCTACATGACCCTCTATGATTTGTTGCCTTCCTCTCCTACCATATATCCTACAGTGTTCCTGCACCTACTCTTCTAGTAAGACCAAACTGCTGTTTCCAGGAACACTCTAGGGGTTTTTCTTCCTCTATACTTTAGCCCATCTTAATTTCTATCTTTAGAATATTCTTTTTTATATCTCTTTTGGACTCTGACAAAAGATTATTTTCTCCAGGATTTTATCCTGGAAACCTCCTATCTTAGTTGCTGCATTGTTGTCCTTTCTACAATACCTTCATATCAACCTTTATGGTTATATGGCTATTTCTTCTCATCAGACCCTAAAGTTATCAAGGACAAAAATGCCATCTGATTTTCTATTTTCCCAGCTTCTGACACGCTTTGTGGCATATGACAGCGCCTTGTAAATATTTGTTCAACTAAGTAGTATCTAAAGAGCATGCTGAATTCGAGACTCACACCTGGCTGATTAGGCAGTTCAGGATCAGGTAGAATGTCAGTCCCTACTAACACCTTATTATGCTTCTTACTATGAAATAACACACTCGGCCAAGAGTGTGACTGTGATAGATGTTTAAATAAATAAATAAATAAATAAATAAATAAATAAATAAACATAAAAGTAACCAGAAAATAAATCTTTAAAAAATTATAACAGGCAGAGTGAATTAGGTTGGAGTCTGTGTGACATGTGCCTTGAGGACATCAGTGAGTGTCTCACACCCATCCTAATTTATGCTGAGACATTACAAAGGTCAGGACACTTCCGGTATGGTTGTGTAACCACCCTCCATCAGTTAACTCAGTTCCATTCCCTGCTTCTGAGGCACTGATTCCCTCACCTCCCTTCCTCTTGTATTTTCCTTCCCAGGGTTTCATGTATGGCCCTCTTGGTGCTCATTAGCTGAGTACCCAAGGGTCTAGGCTTGCTCCTTTGCTTTCATCCTCCTTTCCCAATGCTGGAGAGGAGGAAGAGCAGTAATCCATCATGCAAAGGAAATGGTCTCCCATAGTCACTTGGGCACTGAAGAGATGTCAGGCCAAGAATATTTTCCTTCATCACATTCAATCTCTTTCCATTATGAATTTCAGCTATTCTTCTCTGGGCCTCAGAGATCTTTCCTGCAATCCTGACACTGCTAATGGAAAATTAGATTTAGAATTCTTCACTGACTTAAATTAATAGGCATAAGATAGAGAAGAAGAGGTGTAGAGGTACATTTGTGTTCCTGCTCTGACCTCTAAAAAGCATGTTCTATTTCCAACATATGAAAGGAACTCAAATTAGAGATTAACATTACAGGTAATATATTATGGCATTATGTGTCTAATATGCTTCTATAATCATTAATTATTAGAATTTTCATGTAAAATGAGAACAATTTGTTAACATTTAATATGCTGAACATGAGGGAATCAGTAGTAATAAATGAAGGTGGTTAGGCGCTAATGAGAACAGCTGACAAGTGATAGGGGCATTGTCATTACTACCTTGTCAACAAAGAAAGGCCTTCTGTACACTGACATTTACCGATGCAAAATGAGAAAGGGATGGTACTATTATAAATGGCCAATGAAAATAAGGTAATTATCTTTCTTCAAAGATGGCCCATTTTTATCTGATTCAGTTATTTAAAAACATGTATAGTTTTCTATATGCTTTTTGTAGAAAATTAAGGGTAAATAATTTTTACTATTTATCATTGAAATAAACCTCCATGACTCTACAGTTTAAGACTACAGCTTGATGTATGTAGAAATAAAAACAAATGAATTTGAATTTCCAGATCTTTATAATGCAGAATTTCATTATCATCAAGAATGGTTCATAATTATGAACAAGGTAAAATGTCACCCAATTCAGAGTCACATAGGGAAGGGCATTTTTGGCTTACTACTATGTATGAATTATAGGGTAGTTTCTAATAAGAATAGACTACTGTATGAAGGTAGAATTTAATACATGTTATAAACTTACCTTTTAAAATAATAATTAGAAACATGTATTGAACTTTAATAAGCTCTATGCTAAGCACTGAATGTACATTTTCTAATTTAGTCCTTACAACAGCCCAATGAACTTGATCCATCTTTTATCCTCATTTTAGGGTTAAAGAAACTAAAGCCCAGTCATCCAAGGCACATCAGCTGTAAGTGGAGAAATCCACACACAATGTCTTTCAACATTCATTTAAATTATTTTCTATTAAAATTGTTCAACCAAAATAATTCTAGTTGTTTGTTTCTGATTTTATGAAATTCTTGGAAATTAAAGATTTAATAATAGATCCCCCTATTAAGAATAAGACAAAATTGTTAGCAGGGAAAAAACCCAACAATTTAATAAATATGATTTTTGTATTTTGGCTGCTTCATCTAAAGAGGAAATGTTTTAGCCAAATCTAAAATTCTTTGATGCTACATATGCAAATCTTTAGCTATCAAAAAAGTCACAAATTAAGGGATGTCCAAATTTTCAAAATTCAACAGTAATTCCGCCAACACCAGGTGTTCATACATTTTCCAAATACCATGGAGGAGGACTATTATATAATGGTAAAGACTGGACTAGAACAAACGTACCATTTAACTTCACTTCAAATATTAGATGGCACTACATCTAAATTTTGTTTTTCTAATCAGTTTATTGTATTTCCAATCCATTTTATTTTTAGTGATTTATTATCAGTGGGGCTCGAGGGGGGCTATTAGTGCCATGGATAATAAATAAGCAGTAAGAATCTTAACTTATTAAAAAAATAATCTTATTTAAAATGAAACTTTTTGATATATAAATAAAAACCCCACTTGCATTGAATTCAATGAAATTTTGGATATCAAAGACAACACAGCGTCTGGCATATATAAGTTGCTGAATAATTACTACTTTCCATTTCTCTTTTCTATATCACTCTTCTAAGAAATTTAGTCAAATAGGGCAATTAACTCACATGATCTTTGTATGGTGTCCATTTATTAAAGCACATAGATATTGTTAATTTGATATCTGTTGGGACTTTGATTTGAATGTTACACAGCTTCTACTGGCTCTTCCAGGGTTGGCGAAAATTAGTAGTCATTGGGACAAGCAATTTTACTGGGTTCAAATATAGAAAATAATCTCTAACTTTTATTAAAAAACCAAAGAGTCATTTTTACTCTATTCTGCACTGTAGGTAGCCCTGTCCTTTAGAATGTTTGCTGACCTAATGACTAATTAATATCAAAGAAGACTCTAACTACTTCATAAAGGTCAACCACTTAACACCATCAAACTTCAAAAGACCCTCCTAGTGCCTGTGGGTCCCCCTGAGAGACAAGGACAGAGAAAGAGTGTGTGCATGTTAATAGAGACCTTTAGCAACACTATTCCTGGCACCCCTATTACTGGCAATGACAGGATCTAGGTTAATGCTTCTTCAATTGGAGTGTGTTTCCGAGTCACTGGGCAACTCCTCATTAATTTTGATTCTATAGTCCCATCTCCAGAGTTGCTGATTAAGTAGATCTAAGGTGGTTTCTGGACATCTTCATTTTTTATAAAACTCCTAAGAGATTCTGAAGCAGACTGTTCAAGAAATACACTTTTGAAGTTACACTTAGCTGGACCCAGTCTGAAATCACCAAAGAGGAGAGAAAGGAAGAGAGAATGTTACCTTCTTGCTTTCTTGCCCTAAACAACCTTACTTCAAGTCCTAAAAGACTATCACATGGTTTTCATTGGGTTTTGCTTATTTTTATCTACTTTTCCCAAAGACTTTCACCTCTCTGGAGGATTCGGAAAACATGATTCTTACTGACTGTCATCTCTTAGGTCTCCAACAGATAGAGCGATGCAACAGTGGCTGAGATTTGGGAGGACTGGAGTCCAGGAAGTTCAGCAAGCAGAGTTTGACCTTCCTGCCCAGTGCATGAACGCAGTAGCGTTCTCTTCATAACCTCTCTTAGTGAATTGCAGGACAATCTCCTTAGTAACTTGGTCACTAGCCTCAAAGCTACAGAAAGCTCTTCCTTTTAAGCATTTTCCTCCAACCTCTTCATCTTCCCCAGATGATCCTTTATAGTCTATTCTCTCCCGCTCCATGCATGGATACCAGGGCTTGCGAAACTCTTGATAATCTGAAGACGGGAACCCAGGCAGGTAAAATAGAAGCATCCTTTCTCTTTTATGTTTAATTTAAACAGTGCTCTAATTCCCATGGAGGGGACTTGTTGCTGATGCAGATGTGAGAGATGATGTCTAAGAGGAGGAAAGAGTTAACAGATTTTATAAGCCATTCCTCCTGAGGTGTGGACTGCCACCCTCTTTTTCTAAACCTCAGAAAAAAATGCTGAAGGAAGCTGACGAGGCTCTTTGAAGATGTCTTCATTGGAGTGGAGCTGCTGCAGTGGCACCCCAAAGTGGCAGTTCTGTGCACACATCAAGTTATAAATATGCAAATTGAATCACTGGGCGCCACTAGCCCAACCATTCACAGTAGAGCGATTATCAACTGACAGCTTGAAGCTGCTACACCCCCTGCTGTGATGGCTCCAGCAGATATTTTGCTTAAAGTCCTGTCATCCATCCATGAGAAGATGGGGAAGGGAGCTCCCAGGATTCCTCTTGCAGATGTAGAGGTGGTGTTTTGTAAAGCTTCTAATACCCCTCAAAGGCAGGGAGAAGAGGTAGAGATGACAGACAAGCAGCCTTAATAACAGGCGCCCAATATTGGGGCGATCCTACCAAGAGTGGGCCTGGCTGCAGGCTTTTAAGAACATCTCTACCTATAGAAGCAGTGTAAGTAAAACTTGGTGCTTAGGTGAGACCGGCTGTCTAAGAATCACCGGGAGCTTGATAAGACTACAAATTCCCAAGCTGCCTTTCTAGTAATTTTGTTTCAGAATATTTTGCATGGAGTCTGGAACTTGATAGGGTTTATCATG
>NC_048218.1:59117904-59202564 GCF_002007445.2 Ailuropoda melanoleuca
ATGTTCATTTTACTCACTAGAGTAGACTGTTATACAACAAGTCCCTCTATACCTAAGATCAGTTCCCAAACTTGGTAAATAAACAAACAAAAATGATTTATTTATGTATGGCTTTGAAAAATAGCCAAGTGGTACACTTAATTTATGTTGAAACAATAACACAGAAAATCAACTTTCCACTAAAGCCTTGGGTTATCCAGAGTACTGCTAGAAGAATATACGACAAGTACATTTTCTAATTTTGCTTAGAGCTAAAGTGCTGATAATTTTATGAACACAAGATAGAACAAAGTCATAATAAGAACAGTATTTCCTTCTATTCACTCTTCGTGAAATGAGCTTTGATGATGAAGGTCAATCTTCGGATGTTGTATATAGAACTTGCTTCTTCTTCCCTAAGTTTGCCCTTAACTTGAAGAAACATTTTCACAGTTGGTAGGTCAGCCAAATAATCGCTTCAGAAAACAAATATTGGGTCTCTTTAGACTTATAGGCAGATTCATTTAGGTCTAGTTTAACATGGTCAGGCAATAAAGACATGTGTGTGGAGGACTGACATGAACTATAATTGAAGGATGAGACCCCTTGTATTAGGATACCTTTTCACCCTTTCTCCTTTTCACTATTATTTCAGTCTTTCTCTCTTTCTCTCTATGCCTATCTCTATCTCTCTTTTTCTCTGTGCCTTAAAAATATTTGGATATGTTTGTTTTCATGGACTGAAGACTTTCTGTTCTAGAAATAGTCTATACGATGGATTTTTAAAATGCAAACCACAGGTAGTGAGCCAGTACATAAAGGGCAAACAGAGTCCAAACCAAGAGGATAAGACCATTGCTCCATGGTCCATCCATACTACAACCCAAGAAACTCACAGCAGGCTTCAGGTCTTTTTCTCCTATCTATAATCTGAACAATTAGAAGAATTGTCAATCGCATGTTGAGGATGGAGGAATACGGCAATGTGGAAAGATGGAGAAATAACAAATAAGAGAAGGAAAGAGGGACAGAAAATGGCAGACATGAAGTAAATGAGATAGAAAATAATACTGCCCATCACTTTTTCCATATTTTTTCACAAGTAGACTTTGAAACGTATATGTAGAAAAAGTAAAAAATGAAAGTCTGGGATATGTCGAGTGGTCACACATGGTGGCTTGCGTGGAAAAAATCCCGGTGTACACCTGTTACCCAGCATAACTAGCGGGAGCGCTCCTTCCATTCTCAAAAGTTTCACAGTTCGAACAAATTCCATGGTTACCCAAAGGATAGAAATTACTCATAATAGGTTGGCAATATGACAAATGAATAAATTTTATTTCATTTCTTATTCATAGCCCATTGTTTATAATATAGACTCATTTACTAAAAGATCATATTCTCTTCATGCCTGAATACAATGGATTTGATCCTAGTTAGAATAAACTCAGCCAAACTGCATTGTTGGAAACCTCTCAAGGATGAACTAAGTGAATCTCTAGCCCAGTACCAACACACCAGCAGCCCAAGTGTACTTAGCATTATGGCTCAACTACCATGTGTTCAACTTTCTGCCTCTTTAACAAAGCACCTGACATTCAAGGTTTGGTTCATCCTGTCCTGTGTAAAGGAAAGGGCAGTGGCAGTTGGAAATACCTCTATTGTCAGGAATAGGCATTCCCAAATCCCTGTATCCCTAGCATTAAATTAAAGGTACATGACTATGTAAGCAGTAGCAATTAGCTTTCACTCCCATTTCACTGAAGGCATTTGCTACAGGCATTTTCACTGGTAAAACAACATAACCACACCAGCATTCATTCCTAACCACAGGATTAATCCTCACTAGAAGCTATTTTCAACAAAAGCTTTTCTTTTAATCCATTACTTCTGTAAAGTTTTAAAAAATAATAAAATGACATAAAGACATCAAAAATTTATTGATCAGGATAAAGGGAAACAGAGAGTCATTTATTGCTGGTGACAGTATGAACTCCACAACTTGTTTGGTAATTGATTGGCATTAACCACTACATTTAAAACATGTTTATCTTTGATAAGCCCATCCCACTTTTGTAATCAGCATAATGGTTAAGAGAGCAGTCTGGATGCAGAATGCCAGGGTTTGAATCACAGCTCCGTCTCTTAGAAGTGTGATTCTGGGCAAGTATCTTAAGCTCTCTGTATCTCAGTTCCCTCCACTGTATTCCCCTGTATAGAAATTAAAACTAAACCCAGTGTATAGGACTATGGGAAAAATTAAATGAGTTAATGCAGGTAACATGCTTAAGAAAGTCCAGGCCTAAAAACAATCAATAACTTAGCTGTTACTAGAAATGAAAGCACCAGCTTTCATAAGGCTAATACCAGATAACATTGAAAATATGTTATATTGTTTCCCAAGGTAAAAACTGTATATCTATCAATATGACGATGGTTACATATAATGTACAATCCATATTGTGGAATATTATATATATTAAAAATGTTTATATGAGTTAGTTATGTATCTATTGTCTTTGCTGGGTTGCTCAGTACAAAACGCAAACTACAGATCCTATTTGCTCAGTATAATCCCACTTTTTAAAAAGCAAAATTACCATCCCCAAAGAAATGTGCTCTTTATATATATTTATATTCATCCTACAAATAATTGTTGAGCATTGACTGTCAGATGCATTACAGCAATAAGAAAAAGACAAAATTTGGCCCTCGAGGAGCCTATATTCTAGGGGGTAGGGACCCCCCCAAAAATAATTAAGTAAAATATACAGTATATCCAATAGTGGTAAGTGATATAGAAGGGAAAGAATGAAGTAGTATAGTTGCACACAGAGAGCACCTGAGGAGGCAATGGTAGTGGTGGGATCCTAACTTTACAGTGGGCTGGTTAGGACAGGTTTTTCGGGGGGGGGGGGGAACTAATCCTAATAAGGCAGAATCCTAAAAGAGGCAAAAAGGTGAAGTACAGTTCTATGTTTTCTGATTATGTGCGTGTATTTGTATATTTTTAGGAACATGAGGTAATGTATACCAAGGTACTAAAGTTGAATACTTCAGGGAAGACAGAGATTGAAAGGAAACAAGATTGAGGGAGATTATTACTGTCTTCTTTATACATTTTTTTATTGGTGCAAATGTTATTTTTTTTTTAAAGATTTTATTTATTTATTCGACAGAGATAGAGACAGCCAGCTAGAGAGGGAACACAAGCAGGGGGGGTGGGAGAGGAAGAAGCAGGCTCATAGCAGAGGAGCCTGATGTGGGGCTCGATCCCAGAACGCCGGGATCACGCCCTGAGCCGAAGGCAGACGCTTAACCGCTGTGCCACCCAGGCGCCCCCGGTGCAAATGTTATTTTTGACATGAACTGATCAAGAAAATTAGAGCAAATGAGTTAAAAAAAAAAAAGAAATGGGAGATTAAAAAAAAGACCAAACATCAGATTAATAAATTTCCTATCACAGCACATAGTAGGTGCTCAATAAATACTGGCAGACCTGAAATATAAGTGTGTCCACGCTCAAGTAATCTCCAGGATTTGGCAGATAAGGCAACTGAGGCCTACAGAGGTTAAATGTTGCTTAAAGACTCAAAAGTTTTAATTGATGATATTACGTACTCTATACTGACTTATCTCACGGGATTTATGTATAGCATTACCTCAGTACTTTTTGTAAAGAAATTTCCTCTTACAACCCTGAAGACTGCCCAAGAGAGTCTGCTGAAACACTTTGCATAAAGGCAGGAGGGATTTGGGAGTTTGGGTCTGGGGGAGGAGAGTATAAGTACTGCATTGTTGACAGTGAAGCCAGCACACCTGCTGTGTCCTACACACAATACAACTGATTTGTTGGAATTTTGCCTTTGTCTCTTCTCTACACCCCACTTTTCATTGGAGGTGCTGTTAAACAACAACAAATGATCAAAAGGTAAACATCTGAAGGGAGAAGAAACAGAATGAGAACACCTCAGCTGCATCAGTTCCCGAATAATGGAAAGGCAGCTTCAGCACCTGACAGGGAAGTTGCAGAGAGGGTTGGCCTTTGCTATGTTAGGAAAGGATTCTGAAGAATTTTCCAGAGTCAGCAGCATATTCACATATGTAGCCATCCATCCTTAGCTCTCACATTATATGATTATGTTCTTTCTTAACTGAATAAAGTCAGAATGTGTTAGTCTGGACCAAACACTCTTTCTAACGATTAGAAGAATACTCCAACTACATAATACATGGCAGTGATGAACTAATTAAATAAATACAAGCACAGTCCCAAAAGCCACTGTCTGTTTATCTGGATTGCTGCTGAAAACGGAAAAGACATGATTGCTCTCCATTACCATTCCCTTCAAACCGGCTGCTCTGGCTCACACGTGCTTTGGGTAAATACATTGGAAGCTCTTGAACTGTTCAAGAACAGTATTAACTAGAAGCCAAACAAAGGTGTTATCTCATTTCTTCTCAGGGACAAACACCAACTAGCTCCTTATTTAAATAAACCAATATCAGGAACATGTGAATTTTATCTTCTTTCAGGTAATTTTCAGGTAACAGAGTGTGAAAATGTCAGCAACGATGTCAGAGGTAATTTTGGCTAACCCTTCAGTTGCTGTGACATGATTTTTTTATTTGGTTAAAAGGTTAATCAGGCTTCACCATATGTAGAAACAGAAGAAGCAGACATCTACTCTAGGATTTAAGCAGAAAATTCCACTTGTCTTAAAAATACTGCCTGAGTTCTCTGACATTGCCACCATTAAGGTAAATTGTCAACAGAAAGGATCCTTTAAAAACCACATATCACTCATTAATACACATTTAATTGATGGGGAATTGGTTAGGAAGGTATCTAGAAGAGAACAGAGCTCTGAGATGTATGTGAGAAGAGAGCTGGGATGGGAAAGGAAAAGACAAGACAGATTGAAAGCATGGAATTGCCAGCGGAGGCCAAGTGGAATGGGAGCATTTTAGTAGGGAGTTAGGGACCTCACAGGGAGAGCAGTACAAAGACAATCAGGAGATGAGCAAGAGAAGTCACAGGTGGAGATAGGAATGAAAAAGGCAAAGCAGTCTTGTTTACTTTACAGCATCAGCTAGAGACAGCTCTAAGACTAATGATGGGCCATTAAATAAATCTCCTTTCAAGTTTTGAGCTCTAATATGGAAATAGTCTGTTAAAGATGCAGTAATAGTTCCTTTACATCGTTCTCTCCAGAAAATGTGGTATGCTTCAAAGGAAAACATTAAAATAACTGAAAGTTATCTCTTTTATCTCCAAAACATGCTTTCATTTTAAGTTTTTCTTGTAACTAATTATAAAATATATCAATCATTTATTTTATTTAATTCACATGTATTCCATTCCAACAAGCATCAGTTATTTTACGGTGTTGTATAAGGCAGTAAAAGACTTTTTTGGGATCTGATAGTGTATATGCTTAGGTTATTTGCCCCAAAGTGGAATGCCTCAGATCCTGTCCAAGGTTATAGCTGTTTAGTTTTTCCCCTTTGTCATTAGTTGCCTGTACACAGAAGTACTTACTTCTTTATACAGGATTTGAATCTCATATCCAACCTGGTTAAGAACACAAAGAGTTCACCCTCTTCTAAAACTCATTCGGTTGGAATTTGTAGACCTCGGAGTCTACTTGTTCGTGTGTTCCGAATACATTCTGGACGGTAGTGATTAGTTATAGACTAACCTCTACTTAATCTGGGTATCATACTTAAGCAAAAACATAGGGATCATGAGAAAGAGATACAGCTGTAGGCAAACCAAGAGGAAACAAGGGTTAATAATGTCACACGCCTAGGAATGTGACTAAGTTATAAAAAGGGTTGGGTGTCCTAGCTGGGAAAATTAAGACAAAGATAAATTATAGCCCTCTACTCTTGCTGAATTATTCAAAATTATCAATTAACTCTGGTGAGTTCTGCCTATAAGAATTACAGTTTGAACCATATAATTATGGTGCTTGATGATATTTAATTTAACACTTTATTATACACTGTCTTGGTATTGTTATTTAATTGCTTCACGTTCACAAGTTTTATTTCCTTAACAGGAGTGTGCACGCCTTGAAGGCAGGGATCAAGTTTTTCCACCTCACTTGATTTCCCCACAGCTTCCCAGATAATCCAGTGCATGCAGAGAACACTCCATAATTCTGTACTGAATTGAATTGTTATATAAGAAACTTGACAAATTAAGCTGGAATTAGGATAGTATAAATTTCTTTCTGCTCCTATCTAACCCTGTAACAAACAAATATGGGAGAAGAGGCAAAGTGTGTAGGTTTAAGTATTGGGATATTGTGTAATAAAAGTCATATAATTTACTCTCCATCTGATATTTTAATATAATGGAATGCCTTAGTTATGTAAGTGTACAGGTATAACCATATTCATACAAGCACTTGATTATATATTATGAGACCCACTTCAGGAAATAATCAATTGAATCTAACAACTAAATGATTCAATTAAGAGAAAGTTCATGAAAATCATTGTAGAAGATAACTGCATATCCATTCAATGCCATCTAATGTGTTTTTTGTTTCTGTTTGTTTCTGGTACTTGACAGCTAGAGTAACACTAATAGAGTTTGGCTGAAAAGATACTATCAGGATCTGCTAGAACTCTTCTCACCCTTTTCTTTCAACCTTTGAAGCTAGAGCCACTTACCACCAACATATACATTTAACCCCGAACAGGGAACATTTAAATAAGTAAAATTGTAAGTTTTGCTTTATCTTCACATGGGAATCCTGAAATCGTCCTATCCCTTCCAGCCATATATCCCTGATCCTTTCTAAAACCATCCCTGAATCAAACTCCAAAGCAGGCATTTCCAAGATCAGATACTTCAATGCAAACTGCAGACCTTGCTGATGCTCTCAATTTCTCTGCCTGTATCCTATTTAAACCACCTTCTTAGAAATACCTTGACCACCAAGTTAGTCATTCCAGGCTCGACTGTTTCCACTACTGCCTGAGCCATGGCTTTGATAATTACCAAAAATCTTGCTTTGTCTTTGCTGAATTTGTAGAATCACAGCTCTGGTGGCTTTTCTTGGCAATGAGAGAGCTCCAATATTTTCTTGTATCCAGAATCACAGAATCATAACAATTTTAGAGCTCAGAGGGACTGAAGAGATCCTTCAATTTTAAAGCTGAATTGGGCATCGCATGTAAATGCAACATTTTATGATACGTTGCCTTAAGTCTGTCAGAGAAAAGACGAACATATATCTACTACCCACTTATTCTCAAAGGAAATAAACACCAAGACAGATACTGTGGGCATCACCAATGTTTTGTAGTTCCATACAGGAAGATGGAGAAAGCCATCAAAGACTTCTAAGGCTGCAGAAAAAGGGTGTGTGTGTGTGTGTGTGTGTGTGTGTGTGTGTGTTCTATTTCCTTGAGGAAGAGAGGATTTAGAAGACTGGGTAAATGCAAACAGCACTTACATCTAAATGGCATGACTAATGCTCCAACATTCCACTACAGATGTTGCTTGTTTCTTATATGGTAATATCCAATTTGCTTTTATATTAATTTGAATAAGTAGCTGACTCTATTAAGCTATTGATCCTATAAAATGAAATCCACACATAAAGATAACTTTGGTTCAGAACATATATTTGTTTTCCACATTTATATGTACATACATATTCTGAATTTTAAGATTTGAGTAATAACTGCAAATAAGGAGAAAACAAGCAAATTCACATTGTCTACTGTAAATTTTCTTTTAAGATAATTCTTTTTAAAAAGATAAGAATTCCTGCTGATTAGGAATTAGTATATGAAAATATCTTTTCATTTTTTTCCCATAAGAAGTCAGTTTCTTATAATTACAGACCTAATAAAGAGTTAGGCCTTTATTTAACCTTACAGCAAGATCAGCAAATTGCTAAACAAGATCACTAGGTCTGACTACCCCAATATTACTTCTTAAAGTCAATGCTGAAAACTGTAATTTTATAAGATAAAAGCAGATTTCACTCATTTAATTAATCTCTATGTAATTAAATGCAAAAAAATTATATTCATTTAAAAGTAATCATTTTCAACATTTGCCTTGAGAAGTAAATTACCAGAATATTCTTTGACAAATATCAATCTTTTGCGAAATTACTGGAGACTTTACGGGACCAAAGTCTCTTCAAGTTCAAAAAAGACAGTGAATATCCTGCTAAGATTATCACAAATATTGACAATGGATGACATCTATAGGTTTACAGTGGTAACTAAATCGTTCCCAGAAGACTGGATCTAGGAGATTTGAAACCGTAATTCACCCAGTACATTATAAGACAATAAAAATAAATGTTTATATACAGAATACAATCCTCAAAGAGATGGTCAAGCATGCAAAGTCAGTGGTTCATTTAAAGGCCAATTTTATGTATATCCTATGTGGATTTTAGGTAAGGTTTACAACCATTGGGCCCAATTAGCTTGTTCCAAAGCTAATAATAGTAAATAATAAATAAACACTGAAAACAGAGTCTAAGAAAAATGCATATCAGTTCATGTTCTTCATTGAAAGCAACAGAAAATTTCTACTGAGACTAATATAAGGACAAAAAAAATTGAATTGACTAGCTTCACAAGGTAAGACTAAATTAAAAAGAGAGTTGAATACACAGGGCCTAAGAAAGTAGAACACCAGGGAAACTTTAGGTAGCTTGGAGGCAAGAACTCACTAATAGTCTCCTTAGGTTTCATCTTCAGGATGAGTTGCAATTGCTTTCCATCTTCACGTGAGCATAATCCATATTAAAACTACTGAGAAGAGCTGTTCGGTCTAGTTGCCCTAATCAAGGTAAAGAAGGCTTCATGGTTGACAACCCAAATAGCACCAGGTGGAATGCAAGAGTGGCAGTTCTCCAAAGGAAAAGCTAGCTGCTTTTTCAGGAATAAAGGAAAAGGGATTCTGGCAGGCCAAGTCCCTTCATTCAATGTAGGCATTCATGGGACCTCAGTAATGAGTTAATGTGTGAGGACGGATACCTTGAGAAGAAGGCACTAACCTCAATTTTAAGGACATATAAGAGGGACTGGCACAAAAGCCTAACAGCCTGCTTGCATTTGGGAGGAAGGAAAGCTTTGTTATGCCAAGTTACATCTAATGGAAGAATCAAAAAAAAAAAAAGGCCATTAGATATGCTTGCTCATTACTGGAATACAATAATAAATTCACCAGTTGGAATGTATTTTTAATACTTTGATATGAGTGATATATTAGATGAAAGACATTCTGTCTTTATGCACACCTGTTTCTATATAAAAATGTTGACTAAATCAAAGTCGCTACTATGAAATAAAAATGTGAGATGTTCAAACATTATTCTTTAATGAAAGGTGCTAACTGATTTTAATGATTTTTTAAAAATAGTAATATGTACAAATAAAAAGCTAAGAATTATTAACGGAACAAATATGGATTTGAATAATGCATTTGGTAATTATTCTTCTCCACAAAGAGTATTTTTGGAATTATGTAGGATGTAAATAAATAAATAGTCCGGTTATAAACTCTGGACTACATTTAAATATGTGCCTATCTGTCTTTGATATCTTTACCATGTATAAAATTGCTTTTGCCACACTAAACTAAGGGGAGGAAAACCTAGCTTCCATTAAAGAAATTTTGGTTTATTTGAACCTCTGAATTTTGATTACTATTAAATATATTTCAGATTATCTTTTAAACCTATAGAGAACACACGTTGTGATATATATTTCTTTGAGTTCAGCTCTCTTCTAAGCTGAGGTACATTTATACTATGTGTATATTTTAAATTCATTAATTAATCCATCTAGCAATGTGTAAAGATCATTTCCCCTTGGGGCGCCTGAGTGGCTCAGTCAGTTAAGCGTCTGCCTTGGCTCAGGTCACGGTCCTGGGGTCCTGGGATCCAGCTCTACGCCCCCCAATCTAGCTCCCGCTCAGCAGGGGGTCTGCTTCTACCACTCCCTCTGACCCCCCCACCTCATGCTCTCTTTCTCTTTCTCTCTCTCTCAAATACATGAATAAATCTTTTTAAAAAAAAATCATTTCCCCTTGAATCAGTAGCTGCTGAAAGAATAAAGTGTTTTTGGTGTGATTCAAACAAATAGGATCAAGATACTGAAGGTTTTAAAATGGCCAAAATTATTAATAAAGACATAGACTTGGCCTATCTTCAACAAGCCCTGTGGCATCGCACTGAATCAAACCACATCGTCCTGGTGACACAGAATAGGTGTCAAAGGTGTCAAAGTCAGCCCAGCTCGAAGTACCTCAGTTGTATAAATTTTGCATAGCCTATGCCCTTCAGCAGCTGTTTTTCAGGGGGTGGTGCCAGTGGGGGGACTTCACTACTCAGCCCTCAGGAAAATGAAACACCAGGGAAAAGAGCTTGAAGGTAGAACTCAACAAGAATGTCCTTAGGTTTAATCCTTAGGATGATGAGTTCCAAAACAATAGCCTTGACAATAAACTACAGTTTACTTGAAGTGAAGTAAGCTTTATCTTTTTCTAGTGAAATGGGCCAGGAGAGACTCGATTTCCTTGAGGCCAATATCTTACTTCTTTTTTTTTTTTTTAAGATTTTAGTTATTTATTTGACAGAGATAGAGACAGCCAGCGAGAGAGGGAACACAAGCAGGGGGAGCGGGAGAGGAAGAAGCAGACTCATAGCAGAGGAGCCTGATGTGGGGCTCGATCCCTAACGCTAGGATCACGCCCTGAGCAGAAGGCAGACGCTTAACCGCTGTGCCACCCAGGCGCCCCCCAATATCTTACTTCTATCAAAAGCGTCTCCTTCCAAGACTCATCAACTTTTCATAAAAGTGAAGACCAGGATGATGAGCAATGAGAATCAACAGTGTGTGTTTTTACATCAACAGCGATAGTTTTTACATCAACAGCGATAGTTTTTGACATTAACTACTCAGACTACTTACCACTATTTTTGTCTTTACATAGCCATTCAAACAAAACAAAACAAAACTTTCATTCGAGATCCTCCCCACACATATTTTTGTATAAGTGAATAAAGTTTCAAGGAACATGGAGAAAAGTTTCAAAGGATCAAAGAAGTCCAGTTATATAGTCCCCAAGGAAGTATGGAGGAAATGCCTGAGAAATAATGCATATTTGTTCATTTATGGTTTTAGAAAATCATTTTACTGAATAACTATTTGGTGTTAAGGGCTGGGAATTCAGAAATGATAAATCAGTTGTGTGCTCTTCAGAGTTATCCTCTCTACCTTGCCTTAAAAGGGTATTAGGAAATATTCTAGGTACTAGAACCAAAGACCTATTTATTCTGCCACATTGTAATCTTTTTTGAATTTCCTTATCAAACACACACACACACACACACACACACACACACACACAGAGTCTTTCTTTCACTTGGTGTGATTCAAATAAACAGGATCAAGATACTGAAGGTTTTTAGGGGCGCCTGGGTGGCACAGCGGTTAAGTGTCTGCCTTTGGCTCAGGGCGTGATCCGGGCGTTATGGGATCGAGCCCCACATCAGGCTCCTCTGCTATAAGCCTGCTTCTTCCTCTCCCACTCCCCCTGCTTGTGTTCCCTCTTTCGCTGGCTGTCTCTATCTCTGTCAAATAAATAAAATAAAATCTTTTTAAAAAAAAGATACTGAAGGTTTTTAAATGGCAAAAATAATAAAGACAGAGATTTGGCCTGTCTTGAGTCATTTTCCTGCTATCTGCATTGCCTAGCCCTTCACAAAATATGAATGATGGGGGAGGGGTGGATAGATTCGGTTTGCCAGACTTTGGGAATAAGGCAGTTGACGTATCTTGGACCTGAAACCATTACTGCTGTGCCTTGCTAAATAATTCCAACTGGTACATTAGGCATTAACANTTAGCTTCCATGAAAGAAATTTTGGTTTATTTGAACCTCTAAATTCTGATTACTATTAAATATATTTCAGATTATCTTTTAAACCTATAGAGAACACACGTTGTGATATATATTTCTTTGAGTTCAGCTCTCTTCTAAGCTGAGGTACATTTATACTATGTGTATATTTTAAATTCAGTAATTAATCCATCTAGCAATGTGTAAAGATCATTTCCCCTTGGGGCGCCTGACTGGCTCAGTCAGTTAAGCGTCTGCCTTGGCTCAGGTCACGGTCCTGGGGTCCTGGGATCCAGCTCTACGCCCCCCAATCTAGCTCCCGCTCAGCAGGGGGTCTGCTTCTACCACTCCCTCTGCCCCCCCCACCTCATGCTCTCTTTCTCTTTCTCTCTCTCTCAAATACATGAATAAATCTTTTTTAAAAAATCATTTCCCCTTGAATCAGTAGCTGCTGAAAGAATAAAGTGTTTTTGGTGTGATTCAAACAAATAGGATCAAGATACTGAAGGTTTTAAAATGGCCAAAATTATTAATAAAGACATAGACTTGGCCTATCTTCAACAAGCCCTGTGGCATCGCACTGAATCAAACCACATCGTCCTGGTGACACAGAATAGGTGTCAAAGGTGTCAAAGTCAGCCCAGCTCGAAGTACCTCAGTTGTATAAATTTTGCATAGCCTATGCCCTTCAGCAGCTGTTTTTCAGGGGGTGGTGCCAGTGGGGGGACTTCACTACTCAGCCCTCAGGAAAATGAAACACCAGGGAAAAGAGCTTGAAGGTAGAACTCAACAAGAATGTCCTTAGGTTTAATCCTTAGGATGATGAGTTCCAAAACAATAGCCTTGACAATAAACTACAGTTTACTTGAAGTGAAGTAAGCTTTATCTTTTTCTAGTGAAATGGGCCAGGAGAGACTCGATTTCCTTGAGGCCAATATCTTACTTCTTTTTTTTTTTTTGAGATTTTAGTTATTTATTTGACAGAGATAGAGACAGCCAGCGAGAGAGGGAACACAAGCAGGGGGAGCGGGAGAGGAAGAAGCAGGCTCATAGCAGAGGAGCCTGATGTGGGGCTCGATCCCTAACGCTAGGATCACGCCCTGAGCAGAAGGCAGACGCTTAACCGCTGTGCCACCCAGGCGCCCCCCAATATCTTACTTCTATCAAAAGCGTCTCCTTCCAAGACTCATCAACTTTTCATAAAAGTGAAGACCAGGATGATGAGCAATGAGAATCAACAGTGTGTGTTTTTACATCAACAGCGATAGTTTTTACATCAACAGCGATAGTTTTTGACATTAACTACTCAGACTACTTACCACTATTTTTGTCTTTACATAGCCATTCAAACAAAACAAAACAAAACTTTCATTCGAGATCCTCCCCACACATATTTTTGTATAAGTGAATAAAGTTTCAAGGAACATGGAGAAAAGTTTCAAAGGATCAAAGAAGTCCAGTTATATAGTCCCCAAGGAAGTATGGAGGAAGTGCCTGAGAAATAATGCATATTTGTTCATTTATGGTTTTAGAAAATCATTTTACTGAATAACTATTTGGTGTTAAGGGCTGGGAATTCAGAAATGATAAATCAGTTGTGTGCTCTTCAGAGTTATCCTCTCTACCTTGCCTTAAAAGGGTATTAGGAAATATTCTAGGTACTAGAACCAAAGACCTATTTATTCTGCCACATTGTAATCTTTTTTGAATTTCCTTATCAAACACACACACACACACACACACACACACACACACACAGAGTCTTTCTTTCACTTGGTGTGATTCAAATAAACAGGATCAAGATACTGAAGGTTTTTAGGGGCGCCTGGGTGGCACAGCGGTTAAGTGTCTGCCTTTGGCTCAGGGCGTGATCCGGGCGTTATGGGATCGAGCCCCACATCAGGCTCCTCTGCTATAAGCCTGCTTCTTCCTCTCCCACTCCCCCTGCTTGTGTTCCCTCTTTCGCTGGCTGTCTCTATCTCTGTCAAATAAATAAAATAAAATCTTTTTTAAAAAAAGATTCTGAAGGTTTTTAAATGGCAAAAATAATAAAGACAGAGATTTGGCCTGTCTTGAGTCATTTTCCTGCTATCTGCATTGCCTAGCCCTTCACAAAATATGAATGATGGGGGAGGGGTGGATAGATTCGGTTTGCCAGACTTTGGGAATAAGGCAGTTGACGTATCTTGGACCTGAAACCATTACTGCTGTGCCTTGCTAAATAATTCCAACTGGTACATTAGGCATTAACAACCTGTACAAGAGCAGTTGATTAGATTAATACTAAGATAATTGGATCCTTTCATTAGGAAAAGTCAAAGGTATGGATATAACCTATATTTTTTGAATATGTGTATCTGAGGCCTTAAATTAAAGAAATCACAACAAACTGCCATCTTCAAAACAGAGTCACTGATCTATTTCTTAAACTGGGGATGGAGTTTGTGTGCGCTAAATACTTCATAAAACATAAAAAGAAGGATCAGGCAGCCATCCGTTATAAAGATGTTAGAATGCAAATATATCTTATGATTTGTATCCCTTTTATTTCCTCACTTCCTACTAAATGTACTTCTTTCTGACCTAAGCTTCTTCATCTCTGAACAGGGTATTTCTTCCTCTTTTTATAGTTATTCATTTTCTTGCCTTTCTTTTTATTTCATATAAAACCCATGGCTTACAAGCAAGAGAAATTACTCACTAGTTCTCTTATCTTTGTTTCCCCACACATTTCTTCCAGGCATAATGACTGCGACTATATGCCATCTCTGAATATGTGGGTCTGCAAGCACAAACAAATATTCTCTTAACCTAGGGACATGAGTGGCAGGTGAGTGAGTGGGAGCAAAATTGCTTCTGGTAAACACAGGTGGGTGGGGTGGAAAATGTTAGCTGCCTGATAGGTTCCTTTAAATGCTGTAATAATATTTCTCATTTAATTAATAGTGTGAGAAGAGCACTGGTAGAGGTTCAGAAGGATGCCCATATTGTTCTTCGGCAGCTGTGAATAGAGGAGGTGGAGAACATCCCCTGACAGGTTAAAACCATGCTAAAATACATTGAAACAGGACTGAAAACAACCTTGCACTCATAACTCCAAAACAGGTGATTGCCAAGAGTAGGGCAGGAGTCATGTTGACTCTTCTGTAAGCCCTCCAAAACGCTTTTGTTAATACCTACGTAGTCCACTTGAACGTCAGAAGACATACATATTTCTCAATATAGAAAAAGATGATCATCAAGTGAAAAGTTCTAACAAATATGCATAACTGACAGTGATTATTCAGATTCTAAACAAAGTAAGGGATCAATTGAAAGAAAAAGAATTCAGATTTGTTCAATAAAACATGCTCAAGGTAAAGTGGACAGTATTTGGAAAAGCCCGGCTCTGAATCTCCTTTACAAGCCTCCTAAAAGATGGCTAGCTTGAAGAACCTGACACCAGCCAAATAGGCTTCTTAGCTCCCAAACTCAAAGGAAAAGTAATGTTGACAATTATATTGAACACTTTTCTAGGATTTACTATGAATATGACATGGTAATGGAATGTTGTTGTTCCGTTGAATGTTCCATCAAGACAGGCTATAATAGGGGCGTCTGGGTGGCTCAGTTGGTTAAGAGACTTTCTCCGGCTCTGGTCATGATCCCAGAATCCTGGGATTGGATCGAGCCCTGTGCCGGGCTCGAGGAGGGAGCCCGCTTTTCCCTCTTCTGCTCCCCCTGCTAGTGCTCTCTCTCTGTCAAATAAATAAATAAAATCTTAAAAAAAAAAAAAAGACCAGCCATAATAGGAGTCAGTACTTCTATTAATTGTGGAATTATTTTTCAGAGCAGTGAGAAATGTCTCTATCATCACAGACAGAAGTCAGAATACAAGAATTGCAATTATTTCTAGGAAAAATATTTGTATTTTCAAGGCCTACATAATATGCATGTATAGTTCAATGTATATACATTTGTATATACATGAATGTGTGTATATATGTGTGTGAATATATATAATTTAACTGAAGAAAAGCCCAAAGGTGGATATAATCTTCCCTATATAAGATTTCAAAAACAGGAAGTATTTTAAAAGATGGAACATAAATTCATGGCCAATAAACTAGAATTTTACATCATCAGAAAAGAATGCTTATTTTTAATAAACTGAGGCAGCTATGAGATTAACAAGTAAACATTCTGGAGCTGGTATAAGGTAATCTGTGCTAATGGAAGTACATAAGTAGGGTGTAAGGACAAATTCAAAAACAAAGCTTAAGACTGAATGTGTGAAAGTTTAGCCTGAAATTTTAAAGAAGAAATAATTTTATTAAGTGCATAACATTGAAAGGAAGTCATGGCTCTTCCATGGGCATAAAGAAGAAAGCTAGAAAAAAGGAGAAAGATCCTATGATATAAAGGTCTTCAGACAGAGGTTGTGAGCAATACAATAATAAATAAGACATAGCCTCTGCCTACAAAGACCTTACAACCTACAGGTTGAAGCAGACAGATGCAGCAAATAGTTTTAATAAAAGACTGAATGTGATGCACATAGAGTAGTCAGAAGAAAAATGTTGTTTACAACACTAGCTGTAATCTGAGTCACAATGATGGAAGCATTAATTCCAAGAAGAGAATTACTCTTTTCTTTTAGAAAACATGTTTTTGGTACTCTTTGGTTATGTTACCTCTCCCCACCCTGGTAGGTCTATCAAAGAAAAGAGAGACCAAGAAGTAATAAAGTACAGGAAGGTGGGCTTGCCCTCCTGCAGCTCAAGAATGACAAACTATTTTATGGATTGGGATAGGAATCTGGAGAAGTGGAGGAGAAGGGTTACCTAAGGGACATAAAGGTAGTCTGGGATCTTAAGGGAAGTGGATTATTATGGTTTAAATTTTGTTCATCAAAAATCCATAGGTTAATCCAGGACATCAGAATGTAATCATTTTTGGAAATAAACCCTTTAAACAGGTGTACATTTCAAAATGAGACATTTAGAGCAGCTCCCTAAACTAATGTGACTAGTGTCCTTATATAAGGGAAGGGCTGGCACCCTGATCTTGGACTTCTAGAATTGTTAGCTAATGAATATCAATTGTTTTTAACACCTAAGTCTATGGCATTTTGTTATAGTAGCTCTAGCAAACTAATACAAAGAACTAGTGAAGGCAGGAAGAAAGAAGAATATTAAAATAGAAAAACTATAATTTTAAATTATTTTATTATGTGTTATGTTCTATGTCCCTTTATTATCATCAAGCCTTTAAAAACTCTATTCACATAACAATTTTGTGGTTGTAGTGTTTTGAAGAATAGAAGAGAAGTGGTGTAGGAGGGAATTCAAGGCAGAGACGAGACATCAGCTAAAATAAGGGAGTCTATAAATACACAATTAAGAATTCAACAAGAGCAGGAATTTAGCATAAAAATTATCAGAAAACCAGGAGGATTCTGAGAAGAAGGTGGCATAGGAAACACCAGAAATCTGTCTTCCTGACCTAGACAACAATTGCCTTGGCAGAATCTAGCTGATACAACTATTTTGGAACTCTGGAGTCTATTGAAAACTTGGAATTTCCAGAGGAAGGCCTGGACGATAAATTCTGGTCAATTTCAGCTCTTAACACAGCAGCAGTTACCCATCCTCCCACCCCCTACCTCAGCCCCATGGCAGGCAGCAATATACATGTTCATGGAACAGCTTGCACACAGTTTGTGGAAACCAGAGTGGGCAAAAAGGACCTTGTCCTCCAAATATCGGAGATCTGTGCTTTGATTGCTGCTAGCAATCAGAGATGTGAAGAGAAAGAGGAGGAGGCCATTGTTCTCGCACCTCCTATCATTATTGCAAAGTCCTGCCCCTTTGGCTAAAGTAAATTCAAGAGGATTAAAGAGTTGGCAACTTCTTTCCCCCTTATTTTTATTCCTCTTTTGGGAGCTAGATATTGAAGAATAAGATATTTAAGAGCAACCACATACACCAGGGAAATGAGAGAATCACTGCACAAGCCCAAAGGAAGATACAGGTAGAGAAAGGACCTGAGAATAATGTAAGTTCTTCCCTTAGGCTCATACTTTGGCACAGAGGTAGTCTATACTGATCATAAAAACTGTCTAATCAAAAGACAAAGATGAGTAGAATGGGGGGAAAAAAAACACAACATGATCCAACTATAAGCTGTCTATAAGAGACTCACCTTAGATTAAAAGACACAAATAGATTAAAATAAAAGGATGGAAAGCAGGGGAACCTGGGTGGCTCAGTCGTTAAGCGTCTGCCTTCAGCTCAGGGCGTGATCCTGGAGTTCTGGGATCGAGCCCCACATCAGGCTCCTCCGCTGGGAGCCTGCTTCTTCCTCTCCCACTCCCCCCTGCTTGTGTTCCCTCTCTCTCTGGCTGTCTCTCTGTCTCACTCAAATAAACAAATAAAATCTTTAAAAAAAAATAAATAAATCCCCTTATTCCACATACTTTGAAAAAAAAAGGATGGAAAGCAATATTCCATGCAAATAGTAGCTAAAGGAGAGGAGAGGTAGCTATACTAACATCAGACAACATAGAATTCAACTCAAAAATTCTGTAAAACAAAAAAACAAGGACATATATTAATAAAAAAGTTCATTATGACAAGAAGATATAACAATTAAAAACATTTATACACCTAATAATAGACCATCAAAATATGAAGCAAAAATTGAAAGAAGTGGAGGGGGGAAAGCCAGTTCTACAATAACAGTTGGAGACTTCAATATCCTGCTCTTAAGAATGTATAGAAAACCATACAGAAGATAAGTAATGAAGGAGAGGGCATGAACAACACAACAAAGCAACTCTATCTCTAACAGGCATATGCAGAACAGTTTACCCACCAACAGCAGAACACATATTTTTCAAGTGCACATGGGACATTCTCCAGAAAAGATGATATAGTCAGTCACAAATTAAGTCTCAATAGTTAGATATCTACAAAGGATGATAACAGGATGAAGTTAAAAATCAATAACAGAAGTAGAACTAAAAAATTCACAAATTTGTGGAAATTAAAAAGAACACATTTTTAATCAATGGATCAAAAAAATCACAAGGGACATTAGAGAATATGTAGAAATGAATGAAAATGAAAACACAACATATCAATACTTGTAAATTACAGTGAAAGCAGTACTAAGGGGGGAAATTAGAGCTAAAAAAAAGGTTACATTAAAAAAAAAACAAAAGAAATCTCAAACCAATAATCTAATTTTATCACTTGAGGAACTAGAAAAAGAAGCCAAAGCTATCAAAAGGAAGGAAATAATAAAGATTAATACAGAGATAAGTAGAATAAAGACTAGAAAAATAATAAAGAAAATTTAAAAAACAGAAGTTGGTTATCAAAAAGATCACCAAAATTGACAAACCTTTAGCTAGATGAATTTAAAAAAAAAGAAAGAAGACTCAAATTACTAGAACTAGAAATGGAAGTGGGGATAGTACAACCATTTCTCTAGTAAAAGGAAAAATTATAAGAGAGTATTATGAGCAATTGTACACCAACAAATTGGATAACCTAGATGAAATGAACACATTCCTAGAAACACAAAACCTACCAAGACCAAACAATGAAAAATAGAAAATGTGAAGAGACCTATAACTACTAAGAAGATAGAATCAGTAAGCAGAATCTCCCAGCAAAGAAAAGCTCTGGACCTGATAGCTTCACCAGTAAATTCTACTACACATTTAAAGAACTGACACCAACCCTTCTCAATTTTTTCCCCAAAATATAAAGAGAAAGGTGCACTCTCATTGTATAAAGTCAGTATTACCCTGATACCAAAGTCAGACAAAGACACTACAAGAAAACATCGATGCAAAATCCTCAACAAAGCATCATCAAATTCAGTATCACATTAAAAAGATTATACACAACGGCACATGTAAGATTTACCCCTGAAATCCAAGGGTGGTTCAACATAAAAAACTTAATGACTATTATAATAGTCGTTATAATATTATAATATAAAATAACTATTATAAACATTAACAGAATGAAGGGGAAAAAAAGAAAAAATAACACATGAAATCTCAATTGATTCAGGGAAAAAAATTGACAAAATATAACACTTTCATGGTAAAAACACTCAACAAACTAGGAATAGAAGGAAACTACCTAAAACATAATAAAGCCATATATGAAAAGCCTATCACATAATAAAGCCATATATGAAAAGCCTATCATACTCAAAGGTGAAAGATGGAAAATGTTTCCCCTAAAATCAGGAAGATAGCAAAGACACCTGCTTTATCACTTCTATTCACCATAGTACTGAAAGTTGTAACTAGAGACATTTTCAAGAAAAAATAGATAAAAACATCCAAAACAAAAGTGGTATAATTATCCCTATTTGTAGATGATATGATCTTATATATAAAATATTCTAAAGATCCCACCAAAAAAAAAAAGTTAGAACTAATACATGGATTCAGAAAAGTAGGACACAAAGTCCACAAAAAATCAGTTGCATTTCTATACCCTAACAATGAACCATCCAAAAAGGAAATAAAAAGAAAAAATTCCATTTACAGTTGCATCAAAAAAAGTAAAATGCTTAGGAACAGGCCAAGGAGGTAAAAAACTTGTGCAATGAAAACAAAACATTTTTGAAAAAAAACTTAAAAAGGCAAAAATAAATGGGAAGGCATTTCTGTTCAGGGATTAGAAGATTTGATATTGTTAAGGTGTCAATATTACCAAAAACAATTTACACATTTATGCAATCCCTATCAAAATCCCAAATACAGTTTTTGTAGATAAAGAAAAACTCATCCTAAGATGCAGATGGAATCTCAAAAGACCATGAATAGACAGGAAAAAAAAAAAGAATTCTGAAAAGGAAGAATAAAGCTGGAGAATTCAAACTTCCTGATTTCAAAACCTGCTACAAAGATACAGTAATCAAAACAGTGTGGTACCACTGTAAAGACAGACATACAACTCAACAAAATAGAAAGTCCAGAAATAATCCTTATATACGTGACCAAATGATTTTTGACAAGGGTGTCAAGACCATTAAACGGGGGAAATGACAATCATTTTTAAGAAACGATGCTGGGGCTGGTGGAGGGAACTGGTAGCTCAGTTGGTTAAGCCTCTGACTCTTGACTTTGGCCCAGGTCATGATGTCAGGGTCGTGGGATCAAGCCCCAAGCTGGGCTCATGCTGGGTGTGGTGCCTGCTTAAGATTCTCTCCCCCTCCCTCTCTCTGCCCCCACCTCACATGTCTTTCTCTCTCTCAAAAGAAAGAAAGAAAGAGAAAAGGAAAAGAAAAGAAAAGAAAAAAGAAATGGTGCTGGGAAAACTGGATAGTCACATGCAAAAAATTGAAGTTAGATCTTTACCTAACACCATCTACAAAAATTAACTTAAAATAGATCCATTACCTGCAGAGAAAGGGGAACCCTCTTACACTGTTGGTGGGAATGCAAGCTGGCACAACTGCTCTGGAAAACAGTATGGAGTTTCCTCAAGAAGTTAAAAATAGAGCTACCCTACGACCCAGCAATTAAACTACTAGGGGTTTACCCCAAAGATGCAAATGTAGTGATCCAAAGGGGCACCTGTACCCCATTGTTTATAGCAGCAATGTCCACAACAGCCAAACTATAGAAAGAGCCCAGATGTCCCTTGACAGAGGAATGGATAAAGAAGATGTGAGATACACACACACACACACACACACACACACACACACACGCACACACACACGCAATGGAATATTACTCAGCCATCAGAAAGGGTGAAATCTTACCATTTACACTGACATGGATAGAACTGGAGGGTATTATGCAGAGTAAAATAAGTCAATCAGAGAAAAACAATTACCACATGGTTTCACTCATATGTGGAATATAAGAAACAGTGCAGAGGAACATAGGGGAAGGGAGGGAAAACTGAATGGGAAGAAATCAGAGACGGAGACAAACTGTAAGAGACTCTTAACTCTGGGAAACAAACTGAGGGTTGCTGGAGGGGGGCTGGGTGGAAGGATGGGGTAACTGGGTGATGGGCATTAAGAAGGACATGAGATGTGATGAACAATGGGTGTTATATAAAACCGATGAATTACTGAACTCTACATCTGAAACAAATTATATACTATATGTTGGCTAACTGAATTTAAATTTAAAAAGAAGAAAAACAATAGATCCATGACCTAAATGTGAGATATTAAATTATTAAACTTTTCAAAGAAAGCACAGGGCAAAAGCTTCACCACATTGGATTTGGTAATGATTTCTTGGATTTGACAACAAAGGCATAGGTAAAAGAAAAAGACAAATTGAACTTCACAAAAATTTTAAAGATTCATATATCAAAAGATACCATCAACAGAGTAAAAAAGTAATCCACAGAATGGGATAAAATATTTCTAAATCATATACCTGGTAAGAGATAAATATCCAGACTATGTAGTAATCTGGTGAAACAAGGGAACAAAAAATAAACAATGCAATTAAAAAATGGGCAAAGGACTTAAACAGACATTTCTCCAGATTTACAAATGACAAATAAGCATAGGAAAAAATGCTTAAGATCACTAATCATTACAGGAATACAATCAAAACTACAATAAAACACCACTTCATACCCACTAGAATGGCTATTATCAAAAGAACAGAAAATACGAAGTGCTGGTGAGGATATGGAGAAATTGAACACCTTGCACACTGTTGGTGGGAATGTAAAATGATGCAGTCACTTTGGAAAATAGTAAGGCAGTTCATCAAAACATTAAAAATAGAATTACTATATAGTCCAACAATTTCACTTCTGAGTGTATATACAAAAGAATCAGGGTCTTGAATAGATATTTGCATACTCATGTTCCTAGCAGCATTATTCACAACAGATAAAATGTGGAAGAAACCCAAGTTTCTATTGACAGATGAACGGATAAGCAAAATGTGACATACAGATACAATGGAATATTATTCCTCCTTAAAATGGAAGTAAGTTCTGGCATATCCTAAAACGTGGATGAGCCTTGAAGACATTAAGCTAAGTGAAATAAGCCAGTCACAAAAGACAAATATTGTATGATTTCACTTACATGAAGTACTGAGAGTAGTCAAAATCATAGAGACAGAACACAGAATGGTAGTTGTCAGGAGCCGAGAGAGAAGGAATGAGGCGTTATTGCTTAATGTATATAGAGTTTCAATTTTACAAAATAAAAAGAGTTCTGGAGACAGATGATGGTGATGGTTGTACAATAATATGAGTGCATTTAATATCACTCAACTGTACACTTAAAAATGGTTAAGACATTAAATTTTATGTTATGCGTATTTTACCACAATAGAAAATTGTGACAAAAGTTATCAGAGGTTCACATAATCTCCCCAATTCCCCCCCACCATACCTTCCCCAAATAACACCCTAGATATTTTCAGAAATGTAAGGAAGACTTCTGAACTTCTTTCATTAAATGAAATGTGCGTTGAATAATTTTGCATATTGAAGAAAAGGGGATTCCAATAATCTGGATAAATAGGGAGCATCTGCATTATCACATACTGTAAATCGAGAGTCTATAATCAATACCCATGTTTCATGCTGGATTGGTGTTGGGGGAGGTCATCAAAAAGACATGACCGCCAGTTAACCCATCAGCTCAAACCCGGCAATCATAAGCTCCCCATCTCCTTCCCCATCCTTGGAAGGTGCATTCTTCTTGCCTTCCTCACCCTCAGAGGCTGCTCCAAGGACACAACTTCGAGATAATGATGTAGCTTTGAGATCATCGGGCAGTACACATGACTGAACTCAGTTAAAACTTTCCTATAAACTTTTAAGATTTGGCGGGTAGGTGCAGAGGCCTACCCGACCTAGCAGCTGCCCACAACCACTCTCCTATGTTAATACCCTTGCTCATTAAAACTGCCACCTACCAATCTGGAGTGGTCTGCCTCTTTCTTCTGCCTCTCCATGCCCTCCACATAGAGGGTCTAGTTTCAGTTTACACCTGGGAAGCTTACAGACCAACAACTGGTTTCTCACACATCAAAGGTGATGAAGAACATTCTAGGTTGAGAGTAGACAATGTGATCAAAGACAATAATCTACAAAATTTAAAAATCCTAGTCTGGTGACACAAAACAAGCAAGAATTCTCACATTGTATTATAATAACCTCTTCAATTTCCTCCATTTAATGTCTAGTTGAATGTTCCATCATTAATGTCATCCACGAAAGAAAGTGTCATCTATGTAGTACTCAACTTATATGATGAAACAGAGCAACAGTAAAGAGATTAGACTATGGTATTCATTTATGATCATGTAAGGAAAAAAAAACTTGCAGGACAATGAAAGTTTCTCTATTCTGCTGAGGAGAGCAATGGTTCTCTAGTCATTTTCAATAAAACTACATAAAGTTGTAAAATAAGAATCTGGTTTGTAATGTTTTCAAGGGGGTACTTATTTTTTGTGTGGAGACCTTTGATGTTCACGAAAAGCTTTGAGGAAACTGGGAAGTATTGGTCATCTTATGGGTATAATGCCACCTGACACTTAGTACCTACCTTCTAGAAGTTTCAATGAGCTTACAAGTATTATTATAACATTAAATATATTTTACTAGAAATGAAATGAGGGATAAAGTGTCTGACCCCAAGTCACTAAACAAGTCAACTATAGCGACGGAAACCAAACATCTTGTCATCTACACCTTAGCTATTAAATTTTTGGTTATTATCTTGCTCTATTATTTCTAAAATGCATCAAACTTCAACAAGAACAGCAAAGTACAACATAAGATAATTAGAAAAATCCCTGTTGTTGACAATCACTTCTTGCTTTTTGAAACCACTGTGTTAACACTTTTTTGCTGATGCATTTTTGGTATCACCTAAACTACAATCAGCCTACAAATTTTTCTACAAGTTATGAAACTGAATCTAGACTTGGGAACTGGCGGTCACAAGTTCTTCTAGGACCCCAGAGTATGAATTACTACCAATGGAGGTTTTGAGAACAATGAAGTGGTGATGAATATACTCCCTGGGTGAATAAATAACAATTCAGCCAAGATGCAAGATGTCTCCCTGCCAGTTGTATAGCTTCTTTAATCCTTCTGCCTTGGACCCAGCCAAAAAATGTTGATTTTCTTTCATAAATAAGTCATTTACTACACAGAGTTGATATCATGAGAAACAAATGAGTAAATCTATGTGAAAATTGCTTTGAAATGCATATAATGCTTTTCAAACACATGCTTTGTCTTCTCTATCATTACTATTATGATCATCATTATATTACTACTGAGAGAAGAAAAAAAGGCTATTTTAACCAATGCTGGGGAAAAGGACTCTAAGCTGCATTCCATGCTAAATAGTTCTGAGCTGCCGTTTGTTGATGGGATAGTATTTGAATGAATGATAGAATTTGATGAATGAATGAAAAAATAAATACTTTCATCATTAAAAATAAACAATTTTTAAAATGTTTTTTAAAAGAAAATGTGTTGATCAATTTTAAGAAATTCATTAATATACCTAAAAACAAAAATAATAAAACTAAACTCCCTTTGTCCTACCATCTAATGATAAACACTACTAACATTTAATATTTTTCCTATAAGATTATTTTATGAATTATTTTGTTTTATATTGTGCACATCATGGTATACATAAAATGTTGCATCTTTCCTTCTTTCTCTTCATTTTTCAACAAAAGTATTTTTTGTTATTTATAATAACAGTGCTTAATGGTAGATTTCATTTGTAATATCTATAAGGGATTGTCTTGACTTTTATAGTTGAGACTCAAACGATCTTCCTGAAGTTAAGTATTGTAGGGAAACTGGATGCAACCAACACATTCACTCTAAGAGCATTCTAGATTATTACTTTAGTCATTGAATCCAATAGTATTCTCATGATTAAAATCCCAACTACTTTTCTATACACTAAAATCTCACTTTACACAAAAATACTTCAAAATGTAAACATTTATATGAACTGCTTATCATTATGACTACTTTCTTTGTAGGATAATAATAACTATTGTGTATATTTTTACTATGTATATAATTTACTTTTTATAATTTTTGACTCCAACAATACATTAAATTCATTAATATTCAGGGACTTTTGATATTAATACAGCAGGATTTACTTTTCAGGACTTTAAAATAATTAGTTAGAATAATGCTTGCCAAGAAACTTTTGGAACACAATCTGTAAGTTGGAGAGGTACTGCAATTAAATGTTGTATGTCTTAATCAATTCCTTATAAGGAAGACTCTATGAATTATGATAAATACAATCATAATAAGGTAAAACACCCACTGGGTGAATTAATTTTAAATACTGATGATGAGGTATTCTTGCATCTAATTATCTATTTCTCAAATAGAAAAACGTTGTATCTCTCATTATGGATAAAATGCGTGATGAAAAATAATTCCTTCTTATTACAGTGACAAAGTGTTTTATTTTCACAAGCCAAACTACAGCTTGACCTGATGTTTCCAAAACAAAAGACAAAACAATAATGACAACACCTTTTATATCAGGCAATTATAGTGATACTGGAGTTTTACCCTTGAAACTACACAAACATTCCATGAAAGCCATAGTTTAATTTTTGTCAATAACCTCTTCCATTAATGGTTAATGGTTCTTTGGGTTCAGCAAAAGAAAGAACATTTCTGTACTATTTGCCAATCTGTCTTTAAGCATTTTTACTCAGAGCAGTTTTTACATCTAACTAGTAAGAGCACTATTTTGATTTACATATTGGATATCCACAGACTAGGTGTTTTTACTGATGCCAAAACAAAACTTAAAGGAAGCTGAAAAAGGAGAACATATTTCAAAGATGCCCCTGTGGGGTCAATTAACACCTATAAATATTTATATAATCCATTACTNCCAAAACAAAAGACAAAACAATAATGACAACACCTTTTATATCAGGCAATTATAGTGATACTGGAGTTTTACCCTTGAAACTACACAAACATTCCATGAAAGCCATAGTTTAATTTTTGTCAATAACCTCTTCCATTAATGGTTAATGGTTCTTTGGGTTCAGCAAAAGAAAGAACATTTCTGTACTATTTGCCAATCTGTCTTTAAGCATTTTTACTCAGAGCAGTTTTTACATCTAACTAGTAAGAGCACTATTTTGATTTACATATTGGATATCCACAGACTAGGTGTTTTTACTGATGCCAAAACAAAACTTAAAGGAAGCTGAAAAAGGAGAACATATTTCAAAGATGCCCCTGTGGGGTCAATTAACACCTATAAATATTTATATAATCCATTACTCAATGCCAAATCAATATTTCTAAAACTTTCTTTTTTGTCAATCAGTTCCATGTTCAATGACCTCTCCACAGATATGAAATAAAATCCAACTCTTCAGCTCCATATTTTAAGATAGCCATCAACAGAATCCCTCTTATCTATTTTAACTATTTCCAAGACAATTTCAAACCTTTCACTTTGTGTTCCCTCCTTTCTTCACCCTACCAGTTCAAATACTATTTCCCCTATCACCCAAAACCTTGCTATTGAATTCATTGACCGATATCCTAAACTTTCTTCAAAGTCATAGCTCATTCATCTTTTATTTCTATGACTGTTAATAATATGTAAATTCCATAGAGCCCTTTCTTTTTCATAAAGAATATGTGTGTCTATGACACACAAAAATACACACATAGACTATTGAGAGAGAATAGAAAAAACATCACTGATCCCCTTTAACCAATAGGAAAACAGAGAATGCACCTGGCTTGAAAATAACCAGTTAATTGGAAGCCAGAATGAGAGCCAGAGTGAGAGCTACAAATTAATGTAGCACATCTCTCTGAGTGTACCATGCCCCAGATGTCAGCACCTTTCTCCTACCCCAGACCCAAGAAAGAAAAGCCATGACTTTGTCCCTCTGCCTCAAGAGGGCCTAAAATCTGGAATGCCTTTTTCAAAATTTTTGTTTCTCTCTGAGGCCTAAAACCAGGCACAACTGTTTCTACTCTTCACAGTGTACTCTGAAGCTCTTCTCTATGTGGGGTCAACCAAATGTTTGCCAACACTTATGACTATGGAGTCAACCTGAGGTCCCATGGCCAGGCCCAGTTCCTTGTGGGTGGCCTAGTTAGTAGATTGCTCCTGGAGGCTGATGTGGTATTTCCTTCAAGGGATCACATGACATTGGGCTACCAGAATGGTGCAGACATACTAATTTGGGGGAACTTTTTAAATTCATATTGATGGAGGCCTCTACAAAAAATATTTTCCAGAAACCCACTCACCCTAGGGGTGGTCCTCCTCCTGTGGTATGAAGAATAAGAAGAAATTATAGTAGTAAGGAGAATAATTTACTACTATACATTTGTAGTGAATTTTAGAATTCATAAAAAGATACCACACATATCATCTTATTTGATCCTCATAAGAACTTAACTAATTAGTGCAATAAATATTTATCAAGGGTCTTCTATGTTTTGGCACTGAATTAGATGCTGAAGATTCACAGACTTACAAGATAGATACTATTCCTGACATCATGAGATTTACAGTCCAGTGGTACAGACAACAAATAAGCTAATTATACAAATAAATGTCAGTTACAACTGTAAATACTGCAATAAAGTTGACATGAGAACCCAACCCCCCCACCCCTCAATTAGAGAACCACCTCACCTAGGTTGTATTTTAGATGTGGCTTTATGATAAATAGTATCATTTTAAGTTTACAACTGATTGAACTGAACTTGACAAAGTTAAATTAACCTTGGCCAAGGTCAAGTAGTTCTAGGTGGCAGAAGTAACACATGTAACAGGACTTATACTTGGTTTGTTCTTTTACCACCCATAATTGCTTAGACAAAAAAATAGTGAGTCCTACCATGATGTAAACAAGTTCATTCTTATTAAAAGCATTTGTGTGTTTGCAGGCATTCTGAATGCTGCTTTTACTTCAGGTAGATTTTAAAGACATAAAAGCATCGGTGAATAATTTAATTGTATTACTGACTATAAATTTTATTGCTATAGTAATTACAAATAAACAAAGACGACCATTTTTCACTGATATAACCAAGAATATATCCTTTTATGTTCTCAGAGTTATGCTGAGAATTAAAACAGTCTGCTGGTATAAGAAGTCATTTGGTAGCCAGAACAACTTCTCTGAGGTGAAAAAGACAAGGACCCAGGCTCAGAGATCCAGGGTTGGGCATTTCAACAAGAGAGTATAGCTAGTCTGAGTCATGGAGAGTAGAATACATGTTATTGGAAGTTAGAAAAAGGGCAGACCATGTGTGGCCTTTGTAGGACGGCATAGGAATGTGGATTTTATTTGTAAAGCTATGGAAAGATGTTAAAGAATCCTAAGCAGAAAAATGACATGATAACTTACATTTTTAGAAAACTGTTCAAATTAAAATCTCTTGGGATCAAGTGGGCATGTAGAACAGAAGTAAAAGTTGGTCTACCTGGAAATGATATTGAAGAATTGCTTATAGGAAATTAGAGGGTTTAAGAAGGGAAGAAAAAATTGTCTGACCAGAGGTAGAAGCCATATAAATCAGCACAAAGAGATTTGTAGTAAACAGAAGAAGCACGATTACAATAAATATTTTGACAAGAAAGGAAATTAGTCTAACATGGATAACNTAATGGTTCTTTGGGTTCAGCAAAAGAAAGAACATTTCTGTACTATTTGCCAATCTGTCTTTAAGCATTTTTACTCAGAGCAGTTTTTACATCTAACTAGTAAGAGCACTATTTTGATTTACATATTGGATATCCACACACTAGGTGTTTTTACTGATGCCAAAACAAAACTTAAAGGAAGCTGAAGAAGGAGAACATATTTCAAAGATGCCCCTGTGGGGTCAATTAACACCTATAAATATTTATATAATCCATTACTCAATGCCAAATCAATATTTCTAAAACTTTCTTTTTTGTCAATCAGTTCCATGTTCAATGACCTCTCCACAGATATGAAATAAAATCCAACTCTTCAGCTCCATATTTTAAGATAGCCATCAACAGAATCCCTCTTATCTATTTTAACTATTTCCAAGACAATTTCAAACCTTTCACTTTGTGTTCCCTCCTTTCTTCACCCTACCAGTTCAAATACTATTTCCCCTATCACCCAAAACCTTGCTATTGAATTCATTGACCGATATCCTAAACTTTCTTCAAAGTCATAGCTCATTCATCTTTTATTTCTATGACTGTTAATAATATGTAAATTCCATAGAGCCCTTTCTTTTTCATAAAGAATATGTGTGTCTATGACACACAAAAATACACACATAGACTATTGAGAGAGAATAGAAAAAACATCACTGATCCCCTTTAACCAATAGGAAAACAGAGAATGCATCTGGCTTGAAAATAACCAGTTAATTGGGAGCCAGAATGAGAGCCAGAGTGAGAGCTACAAATTAATGTAGCACATCTCTCTGAGTGTACCATGCCCCAGATGTCAGCACCTTTCTCCTACCCCAGACCCAAGAAAGAAAAGCCATGACTTTGTCCCTCTGCCTCAAGAGGGCCTAAAATCTGGAATGCCTTTTTCAAAATTTTTGTTTCTCTCTGAGGCCTAAAACCAGGCACAACTGTTTCTACTCTTCACAGTGTACTCTGAAGCTCTTCTCTATGTGGGGTCAACCAAATGTTTGCCAACACTTATGACTATGGAGTCAACCTGAGGTCCCATGGCCAGGCCCAGTTCCTTGTGGGTGGCCTAGTTAGTAGATTGCTCCTGGAGGCTGATGTGGTATTTCCTTCAAGGGATCACATGACATTGGGCTACCAGAATGGTGCAGACATACTAATTTGGGGGAACTTTTTAAATTCATATTGATGGAGGCCTCTACAAAAAATATTTTCCAGAAACCCACTCACCCTAGGGGTGGTCCTCCTCCTGTGGTATGAAGAATAAGAAGAAATTATAGTAGTAAGGAGAATAATTTACTACTATACATTTGTAGTGAATTTTAGAATTCATAAAAAGATACCACACATATCATCTTATTTGATCCTCATAAGAACTTAACTAATTAGTGCAATAAATATTTATCAAGGGTCTTCTATGTTTTGGCACTGAATTAGATGCTGAAGATTCACAGACTTACAAGATAGATACTATTCCTGACATCATGAGATTTACAGTCCAGTGGTACAGACAACAAATAAGCTAATTATACAAATAAATGTCAGTTACAACTGTAAATACTGCAATAAAGTTGACATGAGAACCCAACCCCCCCACCCCTCAATTAGAGAACCACCTCACCTAGGTTGTATTTTAGATGTGGCTTTATGATAAATAGTATCATTTTAAGTTTACAACTGATTGAACTGAACTTGACAAAGTTAAATTAACCTTGGCCAAGGTCAAGTAGTTCTAGGTGGCAGAAGTAACACATGTAACAGGACTTATACTTGGTTTGTTCTTTTACCACCCATAATTGCTTAGACAAAAAAATAGTGAGTCCTACCATGATGTAAACAAGTTCATTCTTATTAAAAGCATTTGTGTGTTTGCAGGCATTCTGAATGCTGCTTTTACTTCAGGTAGATTTTAAAGACATAAAAGCATCGGTGAATAATTTAATTGTATTACTGACTATAAATTTTATTGCTATAGTAATTACAAATAAACAAAGACGATCATTTTTCACTGATATAACCAAGAATATATCCTTTTATGTTCTCAGAGTTATGCTGAGAATTAAAACAGTCTGCTGGTATAAGAAGTCATTTGGTAGCCAGAACAACTTCTCTGAGGTGAAAAAGACAAGGACCCAGGCTCAGAGATCCAGGGTTGGGCATTTCAACAAGAGAGTATAGCTAGTCTGAGTCATGGAGAGTAGAATACATGTTATTGGAAGTTAGAAAAAGGGCAGACCATGTGTGGCCTTTGTAGGACGGCATAGGAATGTGGATTTTATTTGTAAAGCTATGGAAAGATGTTAAAGAATCCTAAGCAGAAAAATGACATGATAACTTACATTTTTAGAAAACTGTTCAAATTAAAATCTCTTGGGATCAAGTGGGCATGTAGAACAGAAGTAAAAGTTGGTCTACCTGGAAATGATATTGAAGAATTGCTTATAGGAAATTAGAGGGTTTAAGAAGGGAAGAAAAAATTGTCTGACCAGAGGTAGAAGCCATATAAATCAGCACAAAGAGATTTGTAGTAAACAGAAGAAGCACGATTACAATAAATATTTTGACAAGAAAGGAAATTAGTCTAACATGGATAACCATGCATAATGTCATAAAGGAAAACACCCACTTGCAGGCAAATGTAGAATTGAAGGATAGAAACTAAGTCATTGTCATGAACTGTGGGTTTCATCCAGATTCCTTTCTATGTTCAGAATTTCTGATTCAGCATTCAATAATCATTGGCTTTCCCATGTGTAAAATTCTATATACCTGGAGTCTTTCCAGGATACTACGATACCTTTTGTGTGATTGCAACATGTTGCTGAGAACAATGGCTTTAGATTAAGGCAGATTCCAACCTCTTTCAGACCATAGAAGTATGAACAAATGATTCAATCATGGTCTTCTCATTTGTAAAGTGGAGTTATCAGTTGCAGCTATGGGTGGCAGAAAAAGATAATTCATATAAAGTGCTGAGCACAGTACTTGGATCATATATCTAAAATTATGGTTTTAGCTAATAATTATTATTTTTAAAGATTTTATTTTTATTTATTTATTTTTGAGACCAGAGCAAGAGAGAGAGAGACAGAGAGCACCCAAGTGGGAGAAGGGGCAGAGACAGAAGAAGAGAGAGAACCTCAAGCAGACTCCACACTAAGTGCAGAGCCCAACATGAGGCTCAGTCTTACAGCCCTAAAATCATGTCCTGAGCCAAAATCAAAAGTCAGAAGCTTAACCGAGCCACCCAGGCACTCCTGGTTATTGTTATTATATGTCAGATTAAAGTTATATAATCTATGATTATTAAAATTAATGTGTTCTTATATCTTGGTTGGCATAGAATTGATGTATGCCTCACCTCATTAACTGGTATTATCTGTTTAAGATTAAGGATACATTTATGTATTTATGCCCTGTATTTCCTTTATCTGCATGCTTTCCCTGTCTTTATTTTCTTTGTTAACTTGATGAATAAGTAAAATTTCACAATCTCTACGCATCTTCGCTTTCCTCCCCCTTTGGTACCTTCCAGAGGCAACCAATTTTAACAGCCTAGATGTATATTTGTTTTCATATTTCTCCATGCTCATCTAAACCTATACACATATCATGGGCACTGTTTTTACAAAGTGGGGGGCACACTATATAAATGACTCCATGATTTAATGAGTCGTGGACATTCTTCCACATCAACAGATTCAGATCTAACTCATTCTTATCAATGATGGCAAACTATTTCATAATATGAATATATCATGATCCTTTAAGCATTCTCTTATTGATGAATATTCGGATTGATTATAGCTTTTGCTTTTTGTTTTTGTCTTTCACAGCTATTGCTATAGTAAAAACAGTGTGGACTTATAACCTTATTACTAATAGGATTAATTCAGCAAAGTCGGAATGCTAAATCAAAGGCTGCTTCTTATCTTATGTTCTTTACTGTACAGGGCAAAACCATGCACATTGAATTGAATTCTGACAAAATGTACTTAGGCATTCAGTCTTCACTGGCACTCATATAGGAAGAAATACTTGATTTGTTTTAAAAAAGGCTATTTACTCCTTTTGTTTTTTTACTCCCTTTTGTTGCATCAGATCCAAACAAGTGAAGAATATTAATAAATTGGTGGGTCCTTCCTAGAAAGCGTTTATCTTGTCTTTTTCAACTAAGGACTCTATTGCAGATATACAAGGTCTAAGTGTCATTCAGTATGACCAATGAAACAGGTATTAATTAACTGACATATCTAGCACTGTGTGGGTATGTAGCCATATGCATATGTGCATTATATGTGTATGAAAGATCATGCATACTGGTTATCTCTTGAATAACTTTTCTCATTGAGGACTGTAGAGGAGAATGAAGTGAATACAAATTTGTTCATTACCAAAAACGAAGGGAATATTAGTATTATAAAAGACGCACTCTTCATTATGTCTCACAGTATTTTTCCCCCCAGGGGAAGCCATAGATGAAGTTATATGGGAAAGAAAAGGGAGAAAAAAATCACCTCACAGATTTTTTTTAAAGATTTTATTTATTTGACAGAGATAGAGACAGCCAGCGAGAGAGGGAACACAAGCAGGGGGAGTGGGAGAGGAAGAAGCAGGCTCCAAGCGGAGGAGCCTGATGTGGGGTTCGATCCCAGAGCACCGGGATCACACCCTGAGCTGAAGGCAGACGCTTAATGACTGTGCCACCCAGGCGCCCCCACCTCACAGATTTTTAACTTTAGCATTATTTTTCAGAAACACATCAGTTTTATAAGCTAGAGATAGTCTGGACAACAACCTATATCTGGAGCCCAATGACTTTTGGACAGAATTGGGAAATCTGCTATTCAAGATTTCATGTTGTTTATTGGAAAATTTATCCCTTGCAAGAAATGAGTCTTGCTTTCAATGGTCATCAAGTTGAATATCACAGAGATCACCTCTTAAATGTTAATTTAATGCATTTTGATACATTAATATCTCATTATGAGCACCTGAATGTGAACATCAGTGTACCTATTGGCCTAAGTGTCTCAGGACCACACAATATGGGCATGACTCTAAGGCAGGGTTTGGCAAACCACGGCCCAAGAGTCAAATCTTGCTTCCTACCAAAAAAGAAGGATAATTATTATCTGCCCCAACTATCTCTCAGGGATATTATAAACTGAAATGAAAAGAGATCTGATCTCTTCAGTAGATGTTATACAGATCCTAGGCACTGCTACAATTATTTATTATTTAAGAGATTGTTAATGAAAAATTATTCCATAAAAATAACTATTCTAGGAGAAAATTTGGAGGTGGCAATGTCACCTTGCAATGTACTTGGAAGTATGTTTTCATATTTAAAAGGTTAGTTTCTTCTCCCTCCTCTACATCTCTATAGCAAGTGAACTTCATTTCCTATGCCACTGACTGCTAGTAGCAGGTACCTTGCCTGCTGTGCAACCTATGGTTCAAAAAATGAGTCATCATGGTGATAAATAAAACTTGATAAAAATGATTCTATGGATACAGACATAGAGCAGACATGCAAGAACTCTTGCATTCTAGAAGTCTATTATTTTAAGTAAGAAGGACATTACAGCTATCTAGTTACATTATTCCTATACTTAAGGAAAAAGGCTCAGAGAGATGAAATGACTTGCCCCTTTAGTAGAACCAAGATGAGACTGTAGGGCTGTTTGAGTCTGTGATTTAAAAAAAAAAGAAAATGGGGGGTATGAAACACAGAGCTTGGAAAACAATAAAAGGAAAGTGATGTATGTAAATACATATTTTAAAGTATATAGGAAATGTCACACAGCATCTCTATATAAGGAGGAAAAGGACTCAAAGTGGATAACAAACTGGCAATGTATGTTCCTGTTCACCAATGCCAGGATTATCCCAGTGAAGTTGGGCCAAATTGCCAGGACAATAATTAGCTCCAGTACTTTGACAGATCATTATGAACACATTAGCAGGGCATTAGTGACAATTACCCATTTTTCACACATCGATGACATGCATAGTTTGCTCATTAGTATACTGGTGTCTAATAGCTGCATTCTAGCTAGCACCTTCCTCCTTCATCTGAGATAGAAACCTACTAACCTCAGACCAAGCCGTATAAAAAGACAGTTAAATAAGTACAAATCCGTTTTACTTATTTAGGAAGAAATTCATTCATCAAGCCAGAGAATTATTTGGCCAATCTCTGTTGGGCAATGCACAGTAATCTACCATCTTCCTCTGATTAAAATGACATGTCATGTGTTTTGGGGAAGAACAAAAGAACAAAGGAAGGATCCTCCAGACTTTGGTTACTTCCTAGGCTTCTGCTATCTCAAATCTCAACTCAGGAAGAGGGTACCTCTCACTTTATTGTCTTCATTCTGAGGAATATTCTTGTATTTCATCCACTTCACATATCAATTGCCTTGGCTTATGGAACCACTAAATCAGTTGTCCTCAGCAATCTGTACCTTAGAATCACCTGGAAAATTTCAAGGAAATAACTGCCATATGATCCACATTCCAGTCCAAATGACTCAGAATTTCTGAAAGTGGGACATGGGCACCTATGTTAATTTATTTGTGCTAAGCTGACAAGGTGAGTCTGATGCGCAGTGGGGGTTGGGACTTATTGCATCTTCAAATATATGTTCAGGCCCATTAATGTAGAATATTGGGTAGTGTGGGATATATGGAGTGATAAAGTTAACAAATCAGTTGGATTATTCCCAATATTGATGACAGATGGTGCATTGTTCTCAGTACATGTGAACAATCTAAAAATCCTAGGCAAAGAAAAGGTAATTTTGAGGGGGTGTTTTGTGATTTTTTTCCCTTTCCTTGCACATCACCACCTGTCCTCCTACACAGAAAACAAATTTAATTTTGAGTAATTTATTTTAGAAGGTACAATTCTCTCACACTATTTTTTGAGTGATTATGTTTTCCCAATTCAAAGAAGTCCAGCATAGATACCAAGGGCAAAGCTCTCTTCACCCTCCGTCTCCTTCTCTTCACTTTCAAAAGCTGTATGTCAAAACAACACTGACTAGAATGTGTGCAATGAATTATTGAGATCCTAGGAGCTAAGCAGTCTCCGAGGCTGGTTGGATTATAGGACAAGCAGGGGTGCATGTAAGTCATTGAGCTCCACTCAGTCACAGGGTCAGAATCTAGCTTCTTTTATTTCCACAGGAACCTTGAGAAGGAGGAAATAAAAGACAAAACCAAAGAGAAAGAAGGTGAGGGGTAATACTGTGTTTATCTGACTCTCTCTCTCCAAGAGTCTAAAATGGAAGATTAAAATCAGGGAGAATTGAAATTAGCTACATAACCTGACCAAGACACTTCCCATCTTCTAGATTCAGTTTCCATATTACATGAGAAAGTTGACTAAAGTCCTTTTAATTCTCAGCAAACAGTAAAATGTTATGTGTCTATGAAATAACTTCTTAGAGTCCCAAATAGTAGGGTACACGTAAGCAAGACTTCAGCAATGTTAGGTACATCTTTGGCATTCAAATGTTTATTTTTATAGTTCCCATTACTTGAGAGTACTCCTAATGGTGCAAGGAATACAGTAAAATGCAACTTGGCCAGGGCCAAGTTGAATCTTAAGTCCAAAGAGGTTGCGCTGTAGGCAAACTATAACCCTATCCACCTGAGCATCAGTGGGGCATTTACACTTTTAGTCATCTTTACAAATTAAGGCTTCTCAAGGATCTCAGGCTCTGTCTCCCATGATTGTTAAGAGACTTTCATAAGTCTCTCGACATGTTATAGGAATGCCTTTACTTAATATGGTTGCCTGTCTATTTTAAAATATCTACCCTCTCTAGTTATCATTTGGGGCACTGAACGGAGCAAGTAATTTAAAAGATAATGAATGCCTTGGGAGCTGCTTGGGGGTATAAATTAGTTTACTAGGGCTGCTGTAACAAAGCACCACAAACCATTTGACTTAAACAACAGAAATTTTCTTTCTCAGTTCTTGAGAATAAAAGTCTGAGATCAAGGTGCCATCAGGGTTGGTTCCTCTGAGGGCTGTGGGAAGGAAGGGTCTGTTCTAGGTCTCTCTTCTTGGTTTGTGAATGGTCATCTTCTTGTGTCTTCACATCATCTTCCCTCTGTACATATCTGTATCCAAATTTCCTCTTCTTATAAGGATCCCTTTCATACTGGATTAGGGTCCACCCTAATGACCACCTTTTAACTTGATTATCTCTGTGAAAACCTTGTATCTAAAGAAGGTATCATCCTAAAATTCTGGGGGTTAGGACTTCACCGAGTTTCTGGTTTTGTTTTTTGGGTTTTTTTTGGAGGAGCGGGGACATTAGGGCACAATTTAGTCCAGAACAAGGAGCATTTTATATATGTGAAGAGAGCCTTAGCCATGGGTGATTTTAGTAGGTATGTATACAACAATCTTGTTGAAATGTGAATTGAAGAAATCAGGCAAGGAATAGTTATTATTATTGATATTAATACTAATAATACTATAAATAGATACCAATTACTGAATACCTACTATAGGCTGGAAACTGTACTAATTACCTTACATATATTATTTCCTTTAACTCTCAAAAGAACTTTGTGAAATTTTAAGTATTATTTCCCTCATTTTATAGATAAGGAAATGAACTCCTAGACTGGCCCAGGGTTACACAGTAAAACAGTAGTGGCCGTTTTATAATCCAGATCTGTTTGAATAGCCTAAAGTTCCCAGCACATAGTAAGTACCAATAACACAATAGTTAGTTTGGCACAATGGTTAAGACAGAGCTTGGAGAAAACAGAGTATCTGAGAGGGTTTTCTTCAATAAATTTTCTGTTCGGCTATAGAGTTCATCTTTTTGATGCTCTGTTCTGATAAATAAAAATCTTCATGACTTTACATCTCTTATCTCTTATGTTTAACTATCTTGAGTAGACGTTCAAGGTTACCTTCCACCTGGTAATAATCCATGTTGCCCCTCTAATGATCACAAACCCTCCATAGTATTCCTAGTACAATTACATGACTCATATTCTTTTCCATTTATCTAAAATGCCCTCTTCCATCCTAGTGCTTTCAGCTAATGCATTCAGGGACGTCTTGATGTGAAAAAAAAAAAAAAGAACGTTTTTACTGGATCTTGAAGGACAACTTGAATTTTGACAGGTAGAAGTTGGACCTTTGGAGGAAGGGAGGTGACCATCTAAGAAGAACGGGTATGAAGAAGAGGACATTGTGGGAGAGCGAATGTTGCAGAAGCACTGAGGAAATAAGTCAGGCCACTTGATGAAGACATTAGGAAATTCTTAGGGAGATGCATACACTGACTCCACTTTTTAGGACTTCAAGTAACTGTTTGGTCAATGCACCTGAAGGCAAAGGTGAAGGGACAAATATTGAGTATTTTTGCATTTACCTTTTCATTTTCAATTTCTCTTGCCATTCTACAGCTGTGGACAATTTACACCAACAGCCTTCTCTATGCCCCCAAAGGCATATAACTCTGCAATTGGCTGGATCTAAAAAAAAAGACTTTTCTACTTTTGTAAATCTTTTTTAAAATGAAAATAAAGGGGGCGCCTGGGTGGCTTAGTCGGTTGGGCTTCCAACTCTTGATTTCGGCCTGCGTCATGATCTCAGTGTTGTGGGATTGAGCAGGGCCTCAGGCTCCATGCTCAGCTCAGAGCCTGCTTTTCCCTCTCCCTTCCTTCTGTCCTGTCCCTTTTCCCCTCCCCACTCACGCATACACACTCTCATAAATAAATAAATAAAATCTTTAAAAATAATAAAATAAAATAAAATGAAAATAAGGGCTCTGAGATATGGAAAACTCTTTTACTAGAAGCCAACAGAAAGCTCTGGAGAAGGAGGCAGATAGAAAATAAATATATATATGAAGTATCTTTTTAAACCTCTTTCCAAAAGTGGTGGCCTAGCAATCTGTGGAAGATTTTAATGTTCAGATTCACTACCTTCTCTTTCTCTGATCCTTATCTCCAATAAACAAAGTAAAGAGACAAAAACATAACAAAATTATCTTTTGAACGTGATGCCAAAGTGATTTGGCAAAAGACAACTGTAGGTCTTTTCACCAGCCCTAATGTATATTGGGACCACAGCTCTGAAAGTTCTGAGCATAAGCACATTTGAAGGTAAATCAAGGCTGACAGCAGGCATCTTAAAATTTTAAAAAAGAGCCTAATAGAAAACACATTGAAATGAAGAACTAGGAGGCCAGGCCAGAGAGGAGGAGGTGCTTTTGTGAATTTCCAGTTGAGAGCTGCTAAGCAATAGCCAGAGGACCCAGGCAAGGGACCCAAGTTCTAACTGCAGATGTTACATTCCTGTCTTGCAGGGATGGGGAAGAGGTTTTCGACAATCAAACACGATGCCGAGACTTCTCTCCTGACCTTGGGCCAAGACAATCTGCTTTTTAACTGGAGGCAACTGTAATCCATTCTGTGAACAGATGGTGTGGAGGAAAAAATGCAAACACAGGCTCTCTAGTGTCTATTCCAAAAGCTAGCCAACTTCCAGCTGTGGTAGGATAGGCAAGGGATGATAAAGGTCCTAGTGGGTACAGGAGAGTTGTTTAAAGAGCAGAAAAGATACTTTCTTTTTTTTTTTCACTGAAATTTCACATTTCTTTTTTTTAAATTTTTTTTAATTTTAATGTTTTTTTATTATATCATGTTAGTCACCATACAGTACATCCCTGGTTTCTGATGTAAAGGTCGATGATTCATTAGTTGTGTATAACACCCAGTGCACCATGCAACGTGCCCTCCTTACTACCCATCACCAGTCTATCCCATTCCCCCACCCCCTTCCCCTCTGAAGCCCTGTTTGTTTCTCATAGTCCATAGTCTCTCATGCTTCATTCCCCCTTCTGATTACCACCCCCCCTTTCCTGATACTTTCTAACAGTGAAAAATAACAGGCAGGAAGGGATTTCTTTGGTTACAGTGATGCTGGATAAATTCACATTGCAATCACTTTTATATCAGTTGTACCTTGTAACTCTCCTGGATCACCCATGATTTCTGCCTCTGTAAAAGGCCCGTATCTTTTTTTCTTTAAGATCTTATTTATTTGTTTACTTAAGAGAGAGAGAGTGCAAGCAGGGAGGAGGGGCAGAGAAAGAGGGAGAAGCAAACCCCCTGCTGAGCAGGGAGCCTGATGGATGGATGCGGGGCTCTATCACAGGACCCTGGGATCATGACCTGAGCTGAAGGCAGATGCTTAACTGACTGAGCCACTCAGGCGCCCCAACAGGCCTATATTTTGTCTAAGTTCTACATTCTTTGTCCCTTTGATGATGACAAAACATTATTCAGTTATTATTTAGATTCCATTTCCTCTTCACATCAAACAACTTGAAAGACATAAACTGCATTGCTAAAGTTTGGTCACATGATTTACAAAGGGTCATAGAAAAAGACTTAGCAAGAGGAGATCCTGATAATCAGAAGAAAACACACAAACAAGACTGAATGTCCATGAAATATCCAGGGATGGGACAGAGTCAGTTTTGAGCATGATATTAAGATATAAACTGTGTTGACATTCTCTACTGACTTCTCAATTTATAAGGTGTTGACCGTGAATGCACTATTACTATTTCTGTGAAAATTTTATCTAAAATATTAAAAAAGAATTTTGGGCACTATATAAATTCTAATTACTAAGAGAAGAGTGTGGAGGCGGGGGATCCAAGAAGCAAACACTCCCAGCATTGTTACTGCTGCAGGACATGTAGTTAAACAAAAGGTGACAGTTTGGGTTGGAAAATTATTTAAAATAAACAGACCAAATATCCCACTGGTTGCGGATGAACTAGATAGAGATTTCTACACTGGGTGGGAGTTTAGACTTCATTAACTCAAAAAGATCCTCCAAGTAAAATCCTCAATGTCTCCTACATTCAAATTCTTTTTTATACATTCAGTTACATTCAGCAAGATTCACTGATACTGACTATGTGCCAGACATGGATCAAGTGTTCTAAGTTTTCAAAGATAAATAAAAACATAGACACTATAGACAAAGTAAGCAGTCATCGAAATGAAAAATTGCAATGCACTATGATATGTCCTATATTAGTGACTAAAGGTGCTACGGTTTTATGATGGAACTAGTGTCAATTATTCCAGGTTCAATCAAAGAAATTTTCATGTAGAAAGTAAAGCTCCAGTAGGACATCAAGGACGGGGCAAGAGCGCATCAGCCAATCAAAGGGAAGAGATTAGTTAAAGGCATTCCAGAGAAGGAAAGCCATGTACAAAAGCAAGGAAACACATAACAATTGGTGCATTTGAAAAGCTGGAAGCAATGGGCTGAGGGGTGGGAGTGCACTGAAGAAAAAGCACGGGTTACACAAAGAAGTAATGACAATCTCCGTATTTTGCAGGAAATATGGAGCCCATGAAGCGCCGTAAACTCTGCAGTAGTGCTGGTCAGTGCTCTGCTCATATCCCCTCAAATCCTCTGCCATTGTCATGTACATTGTCTCCCACTGAGGTTCAACAGAAAAGCCAGCAAGTGAGGCTCTTTGTCAGTGGGCTATGGTCAGGCCGCTAGAGTTTGTTTTGCCTAAACATGGAGCACTAGAAGTGCCCCCAAATTTGTGTTCCTCCAGTAAAGCCCTTAACCAATGATTGAAGGTGCTGGGATACTCAGGCTCTCTTGCTTCAGTGAGGACAACTTTGAAGCATGCCTTTACCATCTGTGGTAGTCCGCCTGATATTTTACTCACGCTTGTGATTTCTCCCCTTCAATACCCACTTTCCTACTCATCTACGGTTTTTCCTTGGAATGATTCCTGATAAATTAGACACAACTCCTCATTTCAGGGTCCACTTTTCTAGGGGAGTCCAATCTAAGATATCCTTTAAACTTACGGCTGTGAGCTAATAAAGTGAAACTGTAGAGAAAATATTTCATTGATAAACTAAATAGAAAGCCATGATGAAATGAGAAATATTTCTAATCAGCTTGTGGTGTATTGCAAGGCTGGTAGCATTAAGAACAGATGAAATTATACATTTATACATTTATGTGGAACAGTAAGGAAGCAAGGCTTTAGCTGTTTCATTTGCATTGGAGCACCATTTCATGGGCAAGTCCTGGGTTGCAACTGATGATATTATGGCTGGAGGATCTGTCAATCTGATCCCTTTACTCCAGGTGCATAGGGCTCTCTGTATCTAAGGCACCCATTATGCAAATGCTTTTTCTTTCCTTTCCGTCTTTCTCTCTTGATTAGAGAAAATTCATTTCAATTCCACATATGTCAGGTTAGAGGACAATCAAATAAGGGGGAACCTTAATTACAGTGGCAAACAGCCAGGTTCTGTGTACATCAGCAACGTTGTTCTAGTCCCAACCCATTCTTTATCTTACGGTTATTTCATTGTAAGCCAGAAAAGGTTCAAATTCCTCAAGCATGAGAAGCAACTAAATGATAATTAGTTTTTGATATATGTATACAACATTATCCATGATTATAACAACATTGAGAATAACAATCATAGAGTCCATCAACGCACCTAAATCCCATGTCCCTCTGCTACTCCTAGCCTAGACCCATGACAAATTCCTTCAATACACCTTGAGCTTTAGTAATCTTCTCTCCTGAAAAATGACACCTTGCTCCCCCCCAACCCCCACCACACACACAAGTGCTTCCACGTAATGGATGCCAGCCTGATGTAATTTTGATTCATTAAAGCGTGACTCAGACCAGCCCCCTCATTATGCTCAATTTCTGATTACTAGGACTGGACAATTTTAGACAGGAAGAAAAACCACACACTGAGATCTCTGACGCTCAATGTCGAGTGACTTTTTATTGTGGGTGTGACTGCTTCTTTCTCACAATTCCTCACTCCGTTCTAGCTTCCCCAGTTTTTTTGAACTAATATGTGGTTTTCCTCCCAAATCCATAGCAAGAGGACATAATTCCTCAAGAAGTTTTAATATATAAAATCTTTCCCCCTCATCCTTCATCCTTTCTTTCATCACTAGCTCTTATAAACCCAGAGGATGCCAACATACAGTTGTATTTATGTTGACTGACAAAGACTCAGCAAAAAGATCTCAAATCTACTTATTTCCAAATATTATTGAGAACCCTGCACTAGCTTCCTACCAACCAGGCCAACTCTGTCCTTTGTTCTCATTTCTACAGTTCCTTTCCTCTTTGTAATCACGATTCCCTTCTATTTTCTATTCCTTCTGTTATTCTGCTCCTTTTTTTTTCCTTTTTACCATCACTATCTACCCTGCTTCACATGTAGTGACTAGTACATTCATTTCCTTTCCTGAAAATAAAATAAGAACTTCAAAGAGGCATGAATGATCTCTCCTGTTTTAATAATTAAAGATGAATCCACCACAAAGCTTGCTCTGCCGTTCCCAGTGTTCACATTAGATCAGAAATGGCATTTTTTAGCCCCAAAAGAAATATATCAGAGTAGTTCCCACCCTGAAATACATGGCACAAAGCCCAGCTTTTCCCTGGAACCAGTATGTTACCAATGGGTCTGTTTCAAAGTAAATGTATTCAGAATATGGGAAGGAGGATTTGATAGTGTTTGATAATTCACAATTTAACAGCTAAGGAAAGGCAGCTTATTATTAAATGCAAATAAAATGAAATGAAGTCCGACTGTCTGGGTGCAGATAGAAATTGCACAAAGCCCATAAGCCACTCTGGAGATCTTAACTACTAGACAGAACAGAGCTCTGGGAGCTGCCAGCAAGCACAAATCCCGTCTTTGAAGGGGCTTGCACCCTGTATTATCTCCAGAGAAAGACTCAGATTATACAGTCTGCTTGGAAAACTTAAGGTGTGACTAGAAACAGGGCAAGTGTAGCCACTTCATGGATGGCAAACATATTTTGAGGTTTAAAGTATTTCAACCTCTTTACTTCCTACTGTTATGTTCCTATTCTGCAGGATGGTTTTTACTGGTCACTGGAAAATTGCCAAAAACAGTCTGCCTAGAGCAAAAGGATATATATTGCCCCAGACTATCCAAATTTACAACATTAATATGGCTGCTGCCTAATGGTCACAAGTATGAACTTGAGAACATGATAATAGTTTTATACGAACAGTATTTATATAACTTTGTTACATCTATTTATATCTTAAAATAGTGGAAGTATTTCAAAGCTATGGAATCAGACATTTCTGTCCCTTTAACATTTAGACTTCAGTATTCTGATTGACAATATTTTCGAGGAAGTACTAAAGCTGGATTTGCACAATTGAGTAAAATTCCATGTGGCCATCAGATTCGTTTATGGAAAACAACGCATTACATATGCTATTCACTAAGCCAAAAAGCTCTAAGGATACTTTTTGACCAGATCAAGTCCACATCATTTCTTAAGCAATTCTATCTTTTATAATCTAATTTGGGACTTCCATACATACATTCCCAGACAGATGGGAAGATCTTTCCTGTGTTTCAAGAATTTTGTGTTCCCAATTCCCAGCCTCCTAGGCCTGGGATACCTCTCCCTTTTGCAACTACTAAAATTCAACACTTGCTGCTAGGCTATTTCGAAACACATCTTCTCTTTGGACCCTTTCCTGAATGTACATCTCCCTTCTCTGAGGTGTCACTGCACCTGCGTTTTCCAGCATTCATTCTGGTACTGCCTCTCCTGCTTTGCATTGCTTCTTACTTTTATGTGTCTATAATGTCCAGCCAGTAGAGTATACATTTCGAAAAAGCACAGATGGTATGGTAAGCACAGAGTTACCATCTATCTCCTGTAGGATTTATCATTACATCCAACATATCTCCGTCCTGGACATTTCCCTTGGACTCTAGGCTTCTTTATCCATCTGTCTACTCAACATCACCCTTTGGAAGTCTAATAGGCAATTAAACTTACTACATTCAAAACAAAACTCTCAATCTTTTCCATCTGCAATCTGCCCTGCACATTGTTTTCACTATTTCAATTTTTGGAAGTTCCATCCTTCTAGCTGTTCATACCAAAATACCTTGGATTCATCTTTCTGTCATACTCCATGTCTCATTTATCTTGAAATTATCTCATTTCTGTCATCAGAACAAATCCAAAATATGGTCATTTCTTCTACTTCCATTGCTATCACTTTTGCCAAGCCATCCTCATCTCTCTCCTATTATAATACTATTAAATATCAAATACGCTAATCAGTCTCCAACCTTCCATCCTGTATTCTGCAATCCATTTTTGAATAGGAGCCAAGAGGTCCTTTGAAAATGTAAGTCAGCATGTTACTTATCTTCCCAAATCCCTCCAATGGCCTCACATTTCAGAGTTAGTGTTAAAGTCTTAATACGGTAGGGGCTCCTGGGTGACTCAGTCGGTTAAGCGTCTGCCTTTGGCTCCAGTCATGATTCCAGAGTCCTGGGATCAAGCTCCAAGTTGAGCTCCCTGCTCAGTAGGTAGTCTGCTTCTCCCTCTCCCTCCACCACTCCCCCTGCTTGTGCTTGCTCTTTCTCTCTCTCTCTCTGTCTAAAAAATAAATAAATAATAAATAAATAATCTTAAAAACAACAAAAACTTCTTAATAGGGTAGTGTTAACATCTTAACAGTGACCTACAAAACCTTAGAGACATTCCACCGTTTCTTTGACCTTGTCTCCTTCTCTTTCCACCATTCACTTCACTCCTGAACACAAGTCTCNTAAAAACAACAAAAACTTCTTAATAGGGTAGTGTTAACATCTTAACAGTGACCTACAAAACCTTAGAGTCATTCCACCGTTTCTTTGACCTTGTCTCCTTCTCTTTCCACCATTCACTTCACTCCTGAACACAAGTCTCCTGCCCATTCCTCAACTATTCCACATAAGCTCCTGGCTAATGGCCTTGTCACTTGCTTTTTCTTCAGCCTGGAGTGTTTTTCTGTTTAAATTGCACACACACACACCTTTGGCAATACACCTTTGGATACCCCTTTCCAACTAAGTTTTGTTCTCCATGTACTTATCACTATCTAAACATACTGAACATACTAAAATGTTTACTTATTTTATTTCTTTTATTATCTGTCTCCCTCCACTGGAATATATTAACTTCTAGCGGGCAGGGATTTTTATATGTTTTGTTCACTGTTCTATTGCCCAGTGCTAGAATATCACTAAGCAAGAAGTAGATGTTCAAAAATTATTTTGATGATATATGAATGAATGAATAAACAGGCAGACAATATAGTTCTGCTAAATGACTGAGTTCTTACTAAATGAGTGCAGTATAACATAAATGGGAATTGCTCTGAACAAAACCTCATAGACTGGCAGTACTCAAAGAAAGCACATTTCTCCTCTGCCATGGATAGTTGCATGTTTCCACCATGGCTAGGATGGTAGACCCCAGGCCAAACTCAGTACATAACCCCAGGAAAGGACGGATATTCTCCTTGTCTAGGAGAGTAAATTTGTTATGATGTCTGACTTTGACCTGAGTGCTTTGTATATTGTTTTATAAATTTTTCTCATGCTGTCTTCTCTATGAATATTTAACTTCTAAAATAGAGTTAAATATCTCTTACATAGCATTCTATATCCAGTAGCAGACTTATGATACAGAATTGGTAAATAAAATAGGATTTATCATCCCAAAGTTTACATTCTGATGTAGAAAAACAAGTAAAGAACTATGAACCATAAATTTAAAACATAAAATAAAGACATAATTAGCCTTTATAATACTGCATTATAATCTTGAGCTTGACAATTATATCCTCAATATAGTAACACTGCCGAGTTAATAGTATTTGCTCAATAAATGTTCACCGAATAAAAAGATAGTTTAAAAAAACATATATCACTTACTGTTGAGAGTGAGTGCTCACTGAAGAGGGAAGAAATGAGGAAACAGAAGATGTTATTTGATGACCATGTGTGATTAAGAACTGTCTTATTAATTTGACTCATTATCTCATAAAACTCCATGAAAGATACAAAGTTTCAAGATTTTTTGTTTATTTTGATGAATAAAGAAAGAGATGGTCCTTGAACCATGTTCTTGAATCCTTGACTACATGAGAAAATTACCCAAATACTGAATGTGTTCGGAGAAACTTTAGAAATGTGTATTTAAGGAAGGTGAAAATATTTGGTAATTGCTAGAATCTTAGACATGGTTTTTAATTTAGAAGGTAAGCATCTTGAATAATCTCAGTATAAAAGGGACACTCAAGTTTTAAGTACCTATATGTAACAGCCTGTGCACTAAGTGCACTAATAAATAAAACATCACTGTTCTCAAGAAGTTGGCAATGTCTGGAGGGGGGAACATAATAAAATAAATGAACCCAACAGTGTTGGGCATAGAGCGGTTACCTAACCAAGACCACTGGTGGTTCAGGGAAGGCTTCCCAGGAGTGAAAATTGAGATAAAGGCTGAAGGAAGAGTTGGAATTAGACAGAAGAAGTGCTTTAAACAGAACTGTGAAAGAGAAAATGGCACATTAGAAGACATCGTTTAGTGTATTTCAATTTCAAATGGACTGAAAGGCAGAGAGGGGAAGAGAAGGTAGGCAGAAAATAATTTTAAATGAGACTAGGAAGTCGATAAGTAGGGGCAACAGTACAAAGAGTTTGTTTGCTTTTGGAAGACATTTTAATTTTATTCTAAAAATAATGGAGAGCAACCGAAGTATTATAAGAAAAGCAATGACATAATTAAAGTAGAATCACATTTAGAAAGCTCTGCCTACAGTCTGTAGAATAGATTGGAGGTACAACACTGAGCACTGAAGCCAGTGGGAGGTTCTTTCAATGATACAAGCAAGAAATAACATAGGCCTGAGTATGGGTAGTGATGACAGGGAAGGAAAATAAAGGGATAAAGTTGAGAAATGTTGAAGAAATGAAATTGGCAGGAACTCACTGCAGAAAACTCTGGAAAAGAGAAGAAACATAATGAAGCAAATGGGTTAGAATCAGAAAGTAGTAGCACTAGAAATTGGCAATCTAGCAAAACTCCAGTTGAGGACGGGTGAAAAAACAGAGGCTTCGTCATTATGGAGGGGGGAAACAACAGTGAGTCATAAGAAATGTGGTGGCATTCTCACTAAGCTTCCCAAAAGTCAGGAGCTCTTCCACCCTTGGCTTCCAACATTAGTGCCACTTCCACCCACTTCTGACCTTGTTCCTTATATATAGCACTTTTTTTTCCTGAGTGCATTTTTTTTCATACTCCACTTTGACTCCTTCTTTAGTAAGTTTATTAACTTTTCTTTAAGTCTCTATAATAGTTTGATCCTACTGTTTAGTCACCTGTGCATATGTACTAAGTGCCATGGGATGGACTTACAAACAAAAAATGTCCCATCTCTAAACCCTCACTTTTCAAAAGGAATAACACAAGTACAGATCCCCCAAGAGAAGGCCCACTGTTGGTAATGCTATAGTTCTGCTCTAGCCTTGCGTTTTCCTGGGCCAACCCTGGCTGCCAGAACATCTGAGACATGAAAATGGTAAGGGCTTCTAAGAAATTATTGGTTACTTAATTTTTCTCTGTACTTTGCCACATACTGAGTATCTCAGAGCTTCCATATAACATCCAGGAAAGACTAGATAGGTAAAAGCTTGTTGGGCTGTACTCGGTATCTAGAGTGATTTCTTTATATCACCCTACACCATCTCTTGCTGACTTGATCATCCCTTCCAATCCTTCAAGATTCATCTGTAATCTTTTCTTGCAAAGTACACCTAACCAAGCCCCTGGCTCTTCCTTTGTGCAGAAATAGGTTTTTCTTCCTCTGAAGAGCTCAGAGCACAGCAGTTCATACTAATAATTCACTATTCATGAAAAATAGACCAAGAAAAGGCTATATATGTTCTGCCATATAGTATCATATGTATGTATATTTTACATGTGTGTGTATATATCTGTGTGCGCATGTATATATACACACATTAAACATACTGAGTCGTGCAAGTCTGTTCACTCTACGGATTATAATCTTGAGATCAGAGGCTTGGTCTTATTATTTTCGCATCCTCACCACCTAGTACTATCCCTGATATACAGTAGATAATTTTTTTTATGAAAAGAACTAAACCACTTGCTAGTCCATAAAGAATCTTATTTCATGCTTCCATTGCCCGATATAGAAAACCAAAATAGAAAATTCAACCACTGTCATTTTTCAATAATACACTTCACTCTCTTCATTGTGGAAAACATTTGGTGACTCATAGCCTAAATATACTGTAAAAACAGCTGATATGATGCTATTTTAAAGAGATAATTATGTATTTTATTTGTGATTTCACATTTTAGGGCTACAAAACAAATTTAGGCTAATATGTCTAAAGAATGAATAGACATTAGCACATCCACTCATTAAGGTACTGGTTGCAATTCTATTATGATGAATAACCACTTCTCATTTAAGAAAGACCTCAACTCTCCCTGAAAACTGTCATCCTATGAAACTGATGACTGAGGTTAGGACTGACTAGGAAAAGCAAAATGTGTGCACGTTACTTATGCAACTATAATTTAAAATCAGCTTATCTCAATATCTCAATGATCAGAAGTAAAGAATTAACACACACACACACACTCCAAGATATTTGTTTAAACAAAAAGTCATTTTAATTGTTTATAGAAATACCAATACAATCATGATACTAAACTAGTTTTCTAATACTTAAATTACTATTCATGGACATTAAACCAAATTGAAGCTGTGTGTGTATATATATATGTATATATATAAAACTATATCTATAAAACTATATATATATACATATATACATTACTATATAGGTATATGTATGCATGTGTACATATTTGTGTGTATGTGTATATACATATATATACACATCATTACACACATATATACATAAAACTGAGATGCTTTATTTACAGTATGCCCTACGATTACCTTCAATTTAAAAAAATAAACCTACTATGTATAAGACTAGATTCTATAAAACCCCATCTAATGCCTCTGTTCGGCATTCCTTGTATATATGTTGCACTCTTTCATGACACAGTAGACATATATGTGCTTCTCCTATGCAGTAAACACATCTTCATGCTTTTTATTCATCTGGTTGAAGCCACTCTTACCTGAGGGCACTACTGCCTTATCATCCATCTATGTTTTTTTTAAAGATTCATTTATTTTATTTGAGAGAGAGAGAAAGATAGAGTGCCGGGGGAGGGGCAGAGGGAGAGAGAGAGCCTTAAGCAAACTCCACGCTGAGCACAGAGCCTGATGCATGGTTCAATCTCCTGACCCTGAGATCATGATCTGAGCTACAACTAAGAGTTAGACGCTCAATGGACTGTGCCACCCAGGCACCCCTCATCCCCCTATGTTTTGAATGAAAGCTGCCAATTCCATTACCCCAAGTCTCTTGCCTTAACTGTTAACATATGACCCAGATATGGACAACCACTATTATCTCCTTCCTCTGATCACAGTGATTGCTCTGGAGACGCCATAAAACCTAAGCTAAGTTAATCAGTCTTCTCCAAGGTAGGGTGATTAAATAATTTATTGCCCAAACTAGACTTCTGAGTGTGAAAGAGTGTTATTAAACAAAGACTAATGATAACCTTCCCAGAGATTTTCTAGATGGTGTTGGCATGGAAAGTTTCCTTTCCCTTATGGTTATAATTCTATAATTATGGGTGTAACCCCAGCACTACCAGCAACACTGTAGTCCTCTAATATGTGGGAAAAGCCAATGAGCAGCAGAAAAGAAAGAAGCCAGAAATGAGAAAAGGTAGAAATAGGGGATGGATAGAGAAAAAATAAGAGTGTACACAAGTTAGAAAATTAGATTCAACTGCATCCTGAGGCCATTTTTATTCGTATCTGTAGAGACAACTATTTTTTCTCAAGCTAGTAAGAGCTGGGTTTTCTTACTTGCATATCTCCGAATAAATGATGAATTGTAGGACATCTAGCTCAAGTCCCTCATTTTATAGGTGAGAAGATTGAGGCTCACACAGGTTAAATTACTTATCCAAAGGTCCAAAATATTTACAAGTAGGCATATAACTCAGGTCATTGTCTTTCCTTCCGTTTCTTTCTATAGATGTAACATGTCTTCTATATCAGTCTAAATTATTATTTTATTCTTTCATATTATTCATATACTCATTCTAAGAGAAATAGATAGCCCCTTTAAAGAAAACTTGATATACTTCCTATACCCTTCATCCAATGAAAATTTAATAAATTCTTCTAAAATTAATAACAAATAAATGCAATTCAGCATTTCATGGTCTGCCTCTAGAGAGTTTCTTTTGTAATGACAAAAATGGATAAGAACCCAATAATTTCTACACATGTATATCAATGGGTAAATTTTCACTATAAAATGTTAATGCCCCCAAATATCCATACTTCTGCAGGCATTAAGTACGTGCATATGTGAATTATTATAAAATTATAATAAGAACAGGGGTGCCTGGGTAGCTCAGTTGGTTAAGCATCTGTCATGATCTCAGGGCCATGGAATCAAGCACCACACTGGGCTCTCTGCTCAGTGAGGAGTCTGCTTTTCCCTCTGTGCTGTCCCTCCTCCTCTCTTAAATAAATAAGTAAATAAATAAATAAATAAATAAATAAAATCTTTTAAAAAATTATAACAAGAACAACCAGTCTCCTAGAGGTAATAATGCTCATTTGAAAAATGAAAGACATTTCATCTAAACAATAGCATTTTAGGAAGGTTTTAGAGACATAAAACATCTAATAGAATGAAATCTTCATCATGATAGACGCCATTTCCACCTTAATAACTGCGGTCAGAAAAGGTAGAAATAAGGTCTGGAGAACTATCCTTGAATGAATGGTAACAGGAGGGGAAGCCAGGTGGGTTACACATGGGGAGCAAATTCTTTTTTAAAAGGGAGTCTATACCTAAAAGTCAGGATTGCCACTTAAGAAACATAGGACAGTGGGGTTGAGATGAAGGATTGGTACAAAAGATGATGAGTTGTTGGAAACAAGGAATAATGGATTTTATCTCCATAAAAATCACTAAAAAAAATATTGAGACACCTAGTTATGCATCCTAGAATTTCCTTTTATAATACATATTTATTGAATAAATATCTACCAATAAGGCTAGATTAATCTGGAAAATATTGTTTATTTTCAAAGGCTATTTAAAAAATTCCTTGGAGGGTGCCTGGGTGGCACACTGGGTTAAGCAAATGCCTCCTGGTTTTGGCTCAGGTCATGACCTCAGGATCGTGAGATCAAACCCCACATGGGGCTCCGTGCTCAGTGTGGAGTCTGCTTGAGATTCTCTCTCCCTCCCCCCACCCCTCCTGATCCTGTGGTCTCTCTCTCTCAAATAAATAAATAATTTTTTTAAAAAGAAAATTTCTTGGTACAAATCAATCAACTTACAACCTGAAGAACATGCATTAATCAAGTCCACATTAATAAAATTTAGCTAAAAGTCTAATTGAAATAATTCCATGTGCTCCCAAAAATTTACAGGTTGAATACATATAGGCTTATTATTTTACATATTTTCTAAAGATTGGCACGGTGAATGTCTCTCAAACGTGATTAGTTAGCAACATGAGAAGTGTCAAAATTTAAGTTTGGCTTAGAATCATTCACGTGTTAAAAATAAGAGATTTATGAAAAAAGTATTTTCCCCCTAATGTTTTAATTCACAGTTCAAAAAACAAATAAACAAATGGTAAAGAGTTCATTTGAAATGTTACTGTAGATTTTTAATAGCAAGAATGGATATGAAGATTCAATGAGTTCCATGAATATATTGATTATAGGTTTTAGATTCAGTTCCTACAAAATCAAATTTAAGTATCTCATTCTTATGATGTAATAGTGAAAGCTGAAATTCTATTTCTAAAGTCTCAGGCAGTATTAATTTCTGCCTGCCCTACTGGTTTCTAATAAAGTATATGTCCAATTATAACTAGACCTATTTGGCTTGAATAGATGATCATTTTAAACTCCTTGAGGAGGGGTGCCTGGGTGGCTCAGTTGGTTAAGGATCTGCCTTTGCTCACATCATGATCCCAGGGTCCTGGGATGGAGCCCAGGGAGCCTGCTTCTCCCTCTCCCCCTGCTTGTGCTCGCTCACTCTCTCTGTCTCTCTCTGTTAAATAAATAAATAAATAAATTTAAAAAATAGATAGATAAACTCCTTGAGGACAGTTCCTAGTTCCTTGCATTGTGCCTTACAAAACATATGCATAGAAAGCATGTAATATTAATTGATGGATGTATGCATGGATGGATGAATAATGGGTGGGTAAATACAAATAAGTTGTGCAGGTGAAGGAAGACATGTTTTCATTATTATTACAAAGATAACGATAATGATGATAATGACTATGATGACAGCCACACTGTATCTCCTTAGATCACAAAAGAAATACTCTAATTTAATTGAATAAAATATACTTTTTTCTTCTCATCAGCTGACCTCAGATCACATGATTCCAAGGATGAAACAAACTTGTCTTTGTTGGATTAAATATAAAAAGCCATGCTTAAAATAAAAGGAGAAATATAGGTCATTCTTTTTCCTAGAAATTTTCTTCTTGTCCTGTGTATAGTATTCAAACATATGGCAAATCTATTTTTCTCCCTTTAAATGTCTCATCCTCCAGTATCCAAGGTCAGTATAATAATACAACTTAGGACTTTAGATATAACATTGTACAAAAACAAATATTTATTATTGGGAAATAGCAATAAAAACAGATTCAGATCATTTTATTCAGAGCTAGGAGTTTTTATTCAAATTGGACTATCAATGGGATAGGTAGTAGAAAAAAAAATGGATTTACTTCCTAGAGGTAGGTAGGTCAAAAAGACTCAAAGAACAAGCATAGGCAAGTGGTGCTGACCACAAAACTTCTGTGAATGGGAGGCCAGAGTAATTTCCCACTCTTAACAACAGGGCTGTCTGGGTTGCAGTTTGGGGGGTGTCTTATATCCTATTATATTACACTATGAAAATTGCAGGAATTGCAGATGCTATGCCATTACTTTCTAGACAGACAAGCTACTAAATTATTTGTATGGGGAAGATGAGCCATTTACTTATCATCCTGATATGGGCAGATGGTAGGTGGGGACTGTCTGGGAAACAGACAGTGGTGGGGACTTCTCTGTCTAGATTGCAAAAGTGCCACTCTTTGAGATGTCTTATCTGACTGACACACTGATAGTAACAAACACATTAGCAATACGAAATGCTTCCAATAGGATAAATAATTGGAGAGGAGTGTTACATCTTGACTTCAAATGAACAAGTAAAGAAAATGCAAAACAACTCTACTAAAATGAGCATTTTTTGTGATCAACAAGAGTATTAAGGATAATGTAAGAAAGAGGAAAATTTTTAATGAGTCTCAAATATTAAAATCTATAGGGCACATAAGAAGTGGCATAGATTAATCATTTCCATCCCCTCAGGTGAAGATACTAAATTCACAGCTATTGAAACCTACACAAGATCATGTAGTTAGTTAATAACTAAGAAGGAAGAGAATCCACCCTTCTGATCTGTCAGTAGGGATGTATGTGAATCAAAATGTGGAGAGCAGAAGGAACTACATAAAGTTGGATAAATTAGAAACAATTAAAATTTAAATTTATTAGTGATGTCCTAGTCTAGAAATTATCTGGACCCTCGGGCAAACATTTTAAGAGACTTTTGGATTTTCCCTACATCACTTTGCTGCAAATCCAAGTATGATTTTCCCACAGCATTTAAATTTCTATCTCTTTTTATATTTTCCTTTAGTTCTGGCTAAAATCCAGAAATACACATCTACTAAAAAAATGAAAGGTCAACAAAGGACATGGTATCCAAAATTCTTTCCTTCTTGGAATAATCATTTACTTAAAGTTTAGGGGATTCTGGAGATGTACTGAATGAAAGAAGGTATAGAGGCCATGAATACCAATGATGAATAAATTAACATACAAAGAGATGTATGCAAACACTCAACTTCTATGCCTTGGAACTCATACTATACACCCAGGTTAAAGTAAATAATGTAAAGTATAGCCTATAATGAATAAGTGACATCAAAGAGTTATTGGCTTTAAATTCTTGGAGGCATTGCATTCTTTCAGGACGAATGATATCATTATAAATCCTTTTTTGCTATTTCCTTCTTGATCATGTCTCACTAAACCCCCCTATTACTCTACTGACATACACTTATTTCCTGCCTTTCCTATTTTTTGTTGATATTTAAATCAAATTATTCCGATTTATCTTCCTATTTCTGTGCATCTTCTTCCCATTCTTTGATTAGGAGTTGGATAGAAAATGTCTACTACTGCAAGAGAAATGAAAAATGGGAAATTTAAAAAGCATTTATTTTTCTTCTCTAAAGGCCTACCTCCTTCTGCTTCCTTCTATTCTGCACCCCTATACTAAAGAGCAAAAACTGAAATAAATGATCATTCTTTGATAGACATTAGGTGAAAAAAAAAAGAAAAGCAGGGAGACTGAGAGTAAAGATTAACAAATAGAGCAGTAGAATATATAAGTGTATAGAAAAGGAAGATGCAGATTAGAAAGAGGTAAAAAGGGGAAAAACAGTTATAAGAAATTATGGGGGAAAAAAGGATATACAGAAAGAAAAAGACAAGTGATGGCTTCTTTAGTAATTCTTAAGCCACCTGTCTTTGATTCTCAAAGCATCTGCTGTAAGAGTATGAAAAAAAATTAACTTTCTGCTTTAACTAATTGATTTTTTTATTTAAATTTCAAGTTCTTTAAAAAGACTGATAAAAAAATAGCCAAGCATATCTGTCTGTAAAGGGAACATACAGTACATTCCCATCAGTTCCTCATCCATTCATGTATCCCTCTCCCTATTCATCTTCCATCTAACTTGTCTACACCGGTGCATTATTTATGTATGTGTCTTCCTAACCATGCATCCATCAAACACCTATGTGAAGCAGATACAGAGGGGAGACTATTTAAAATGAAGAAGAAACAGTTTTGCTATTTGATGCAGAAATATGACGGTAATTAAAATTAAAGTCAAATTTAAAAGACCTTAGTCTACAACAACTGATGACCCTTAGTTGAATCTCAATATTGAATACTGTAAATCTTAAATAAAATTGATTCTCAATGGTAGCAAGCCTTTGGGGAATCCCTATGCTACTTATTGGTTTTATTTTGTTTTGTTTTCCCAGGAGGGATACAAGTTTATATTCTCTATATTCAGGCTTTTGCAACAGATGCTTATGTTATAACAAAGGTGTAACTATGCCTAAGGATTTGGAGGAAAGCAAATGGTGACTTGTGAAGTCACCTGGGCTGTTCAGTCTTCGGATATTGTTATTTAGTGTTCATGTGGTACTCTTATTACTGTGGTACCTGATTTGCATGCTTGATTTGCCCTGTCATGTAATCTGATGGATCTGCATGCTAGGATCTATAAATTGAGCATGACAGGAGCAATCCAGAGGCCAGTTTCTACTAAGTCCAGCTGCCCAGGTGGCCATGGGTGGTATTTGTTCTTCACTCCACATACAACCAACATTCAACAGGGAAACCCATTCTAGTGACAGTCTCCTAAACCATAAACTTCTAGGAACACAATTAGACTGTAAACAAGTCTTTTTTTTTAAAGAAAATATTTTATGTAGTATTAAAACATACTATTATATGAGCCATGGTAGATAAGAAGGTAAATATCAGGGCCTGATGTAAATTTATGGAGGAATAACCTTTGAGGTAACCATCACACAAACTTCTTGTCATAATACTTCTTATAAACTGACTAGAGACAAAACATGCACTCTGAGAAATACATTCTTGGAAGAAATCTTAAAGAAAAACACCAAATAATACTCACGTTTTCCTTCTTTACACATATCTGTGTCATTTAAATTTTACAAAATGAGTATATGCTGTTTATCATCGGAAAATGATTTATATAAAAAGTTACACTTGCAAAATGGTAAACAATAATGTAAGTCAATAAATGGGTGGATGAGACATCAATACTCTGTGTTCGTTCTACAAACGCAGAATGATTTTTTTCCTTTGGAGAAATTCACTAAACTAGAAGTTTATTTAACATAGACAACCCTACAATGTGTAACTTCCAAAAATGAAATCTGAATGGAGAAGGATATCTAGCACCTTTTTTTTTCCTGACATTTTATATTGAGAAAAAAGCAGTGGATATTGAGTTTTTCTCCCTATGAACTCAATCACAACTGAATGACTAATACAGGCTTTACATTAGTGTTCAACATACTGAGAAGCATCCTATCTTGACTATGGGCATCACAAAAATAGGTGTAGCAAAAATAGGCATGCAATCTTCAGAGCCATGATGCATGATAGATATTATTTTCCCCAGTTTATGGGCTCAGAGAGGTTAGAGAGATTGTACAACATCTCACAGCTAGTTAAGTGGCTGAGTCAATCTGACTCCAAAGTCAATGTCCATCACACCAGGAGCGTAACTGTATAAAAGCATAACAACGGGCAGTTTGAAAATAAGTTAGCTCACTGATTCTCAGATATGTTATGCCTATAGAAACATAAATCTTTCTTTGCTTTAGTTGTAGAGTCTTTTTCACAGAGAATTCCTCCTTAAGTATGTGGTCCTGTGACTACACTGACAGACCATAGTCAGGAGACATACATCCTATTCCCGGGACTGGTACTGAGCCTATTTCCCATTGCAGAAATGGGAAAAATAAAAGTATTTTGCCATTCTTTTACATTGGTTTCTCCACTCACACCAGAGATCGTATGTGCCTCCTAGTTCCCTTGGAGATGTATTCGGAGCTCTACTGAGTTATCATTTGCAAAGCACTTCAGGTTTCTTGGATGAGAGATGCTTTTAAGTACAAAGTTTTAGGTTATCATTGACATTGTTACGAGACACAGTAAAATCTTAACCACCAGCTGTTTGTTTAAGCATTTTCCTGCTGGATCCTTCAGGCACAATGTAAGACAGGTGCAGACAAAGCATAGTTTTTCAGGCCAAATCTGGTGTAAAGGCCCTTTACAGTGACCTGGGTCATCTTCCCCTTTACTGATGAGCAATATCTCAGGGAAATGAAACAACTCATTATGTAGTCTTTTTTTTTTTTTTTAATCAGCACCAGGAAGCTGCTTTGCATGCTGGGGTCTGTAGTTTTCATTGATCATGGCTCCCTTTTAAAGATGAAAGTTAAAGTTATCTGCTCCAATTTATACCTTTGGGAAACTGCCCTGGTAACCTGGAAAAGTAAAGGCAACAAGTAGAATCAGCCCTCTCCATTCTACCCTTTAGAAATAGCATTAATTAAGACTGGAAGGGTGAGCAATAGATCCATTGTTATGCTGATGTCAGCTCTAAAACACTTTCCCTGCCATCATTTAATTACTCCGTATTAATATATAAATACAGGGAGACAACCCAAGTTGAGGTAGGTAGAGAAAAAGCTGTGCTTATTTAGTTAATTATTAATTACTTGGACTTTTCAACAATGGGACATTAACATCTTGGCCTTTTAAATGGTAATAAATAGCAGACATATGTCTAATTAAGGAGCTGTAAATGCTTTGGAGGAGTTGAACCGAAGGAGAAACACACTTATTTATAGACCTATTCTGAATAAAAGAGAGTTATTGGTGTGTTAAAGCCCGCTCTCTTGTACATATCTGCTCAGATCCCCTAGCTCTCTCTGCCTTCTCTGCCAGGGCATTTCTCACTGAAGCTGGTGCCAAGGGCTTTGAAGAGGACTCATGGATTCTTTAAATGGTCTCTTTCAAGAGCAGTCTTTGAGTGGACTTCTGGTGAATCTCACTTTCCAGTCTTTCCTGAGTTTTCATTATTAGGATACAATTTTCATCATATTGAGATAATTTCTTCTGCTTCTGTGGCTAAATCTCCATTTAACACCAAAATCATAACTCTGGAGTAGTATGATTCTTAGCCCTCTTCATAGACTGATATACTGAATGGAAAGAACGGATCTTTTCTTCTAAATAAGACCCTTGCTTCTTAGCCCCCACCAACAGAGGCTAACTTAAATATTGAATTACCAAGAGGAGATTATAAAAGGGAGTTTCACACAAAGACGTCCAGTGTTATGTTATTCCAGTGGACTCTGGCAAAGCTGAAGGACACTGCAGCACAGGAGAATTAGTGTTAGAGGAAACTCCTTGAACCTTCTTCCATCACCTGCTGGAATTCACCTTTGAAACTGCTGGTGTGTAAAATCTTTGTAGGATTACCAAATTAGTCTTTCTGATCTTGGCACAAACTTCCTTTGCTTTCTTCTAGTTCTAGTTCCTGTTTTTAAAACACTCTCCTTAACTGCTTTTCGTACCAAAACTTAGAGCAAAATTCACGTCACAGTGAAATAAAATGTGATCAGACAAGTGCACAAGTTGTCATTTGGCCCACCTGAGGAACTCTGTGAACTCCCTATTCACATCAGCTCTCCTCTCTTTACTCTCTATCCTCCAAGGTTGGTCACCCTGTGGGAGAGATGGAGTTTTCTCAAGGCTTCTCTTCCCTGGTCTCACCTGTGCTTCTGAAGTGTGAGCAGCAAATGTTTTATAATGACTTTCTCAATTTATCACCTTCCTTCTAGCAGTGGTTCGCCCTCCCCTATAGCAGCTTTATCCTTCCAGGCTATAGGTGTCTGGCTGTAAGGTTTTACTGAAACTGTTATTACCACTAAATCTGCTCCCCTGGAACTATTCCTTCAGAGGGACTTGGTTGGACCCAGCTATAAGTCCTAATATTGTTCATGCATGATTATGCTGCCCAACAGCCAGAATGGAGAGGAAATCATGAAATGAACAGGGAAGCAACATGATAGATTACATTAAGTTAAAAAGATCCACTCTCTAGAAAAAGTCACAGAGGATTTTCTTGGCTCCGCCTGCCTAGAACTCCCTTAGGACATACAGTCCTAATATTACAGTCTCCCACATTAAGGGCATTGCAAATACTTGCTTTACTGATGTCTGTTTCCACATCTCTGGTAACTCACTTGAACTCTCGTCCTCCTTTATAGGAAATGTTTTGAGAAACCAAGGACGTGTCTCAATAAGAAACAAGTTTCCAGCAATTTTTAAAAATTTTTTATTTGAGAGAGAGAGAGAGAGCATGTGGGGGGGGGCGGGGGGGGGAATTTTCAAGCAGAGCTGGACATGGTCTCAATCTCACCACCCATCAGATCACAACCTGAGCTGAAACCAAGAGTTGGACACTTAACCGATTGAGCCACCCAGGCACCCTAAGAAACGGGTTTTTACTGAGAACTTAACCTACCACCAAGCATGACTTAAACAAGCACTGACAGTTCCTAGTTTAGCAGCATCTTTAGAAATCACTAATTATATCACAATTTTGGCTTCGATCAAAAGAAGCAATCAAATCATTAAGAATCTAAGGGGTAACTAATGTCCATATTTTTAAAATAGATAATTTTAACATTTAACATTATTACTGCCCAGTTTTATTGAGATATAACTAACATACAGCATTAGAATTTAACATTGTTATGAGTTGGTAACTTTCTAAACATTACAGAAAATGAAATAAACCTAAGAATCAGGGAAAAATTAGAGTCTCTTATTATCCTCGACATAAAGAAACAAACCTGGGAATAAATATGAAGTGCAAGCATTAACAAAGTGTTAGTGAGGAAGCAGGAATTCACACCCTGACGTTAATACTAAAATTTTTGCAAGGAACCAGGCTGGAAAAATAAAAGTAGCTGACTACTTGGGTTATTCCAACATTTGACTATAGCAATGACTCTCAAATTGTGGTTGCCTGGATCAGCCCCTTCAGCTTCACCTAGGAAATTATGAGAAAACCAAATTATTGGGTTCCACCCAGAGTTACTGAATCACAGCCCAGCAATCTGTGTTTTAACACATCCTCCAGGTGATTCTCATGCAGGCTAAAGTTTAAGAATCCTGGTCTACGGTAGTTTCAGCAACCCTAGCACTATCCCACTGTAACAACTAATTACTAGAAAAACTACAAATGATTTAGAATTAATCATGCTTTGGGGGAGGAAAAAAAAGCGTTCTTTTGGTGGCATGCATGTGTGTGTGTTATAACATATATATAACATCATAAATATGAGAGGTATATAAAATCATATTTCTACATTTATTTACAGTCATTTAAGTTCTTCTAAAAAAATTAATAACTTACTTAGAGGTTCTGAAAACTAATGCTTAATAAAAGATCATTAAAAAAACAAAGAAACACCTCCTCACTTACTGAGCACCTACTTTATGTTAGGCACCATCCTAGTCTTTACAGAAATTCTAAGTAATCACTAAAATATTTATACAAGATATTCAAATGCTCTTCCGTGTGTTTATGTGCCCTCTTGCTTGCATGAAGGATGGAGAGGTTTAATCTAATTGTTCCTAGATTAGATATTCATTGAACCGAATAATTCGGTCACCATGAACAAGGTTACTATACTTTTTTTTTTATAAGATTTTATTTATTTATGTGACAGAGAGACAGCCAGCGAGAGAGGGAACACAGCAGGGGAGTGGGAGAGGAAGAAGCAGGCTCCCAGCGGAGGAGCCTGATGTGGGACTCGATCCCAGAACGCCAGGATCACGCCCTGACCCGAAGGCAGACACTTAACAACTGCGCTACCCAGGCGCCCGGAGGTTGCTATACTTTAAACTGGATCAACACTGATATCATGCATTTTCTCCTCCCCTGCCTCCCATATCCATTTAACAGGTAAGAGAGAGGCCTCTCTGCAATGAAGACTCTAAGTACAAATTATCCACAGAAAAAGTTCCAGACATCAGTTGTGGTTGAGGGTGTCCTTAGTAAACACAGAAAAATTCAAGAGGATGCCCCATGAAAGAGGCGAAGGTCTCCATAGCAAACTCGTGGCTCCAGGCTGCATAGGCTGATTCATGAAAACAGTAACTTGCTTAATCTCAAGGGGGAAAAATAATTAAAAAGAGAAAAGAAAAAAACATAGGTAACAGATTTTGGAAAATAGTTCTTTTTGTGCCTTTATGCAACATACATGTCACTAATATTTACATTATTCTAAAAGAGGTGAAAAGGAAAGCAGTTAGGGAAGGGGGACGGGGTAAGAAAATGATCCCCAAAAAGAATGTACATTATTCTTTTCAAAGAGAAATTTCTTCATTTTTTTAAAATAATTGTCTGTAAAAAGTATTCCTTTTATTTTTATTTAATTTACATATATTGTGAAATGATTGCAATAGGTTCAGCCAACATCCATCTTTTCATATAGATACAGTAAAAAGAAAAAAAAGAAAAAAATTCTTTTGATGAAAACTCATAGGATTTCCTCTCTTAACAACTTTCCTATATATCACACCAGAGTAGCTAGAGTCACCATGTTGTACATTACATCCCTAGTACTTATTTATCTTATACCTGGAAGATTATACCTGTTGACCACCTACCTCTAATAAGTCCCTTCCCCCAACCCTCCACCTCTGATTACCCCAAGCGTGATTTTTCTATGAGCTTGTTCTTGCTTTTTTTTTTTAAGATTCTACATGTAACTGAGATCATGCAGTATTTGTCTTTCTCTGACTTATTTCACTTAGCACAATGCTTTAAGATCTATCCATGTCACAAATAGTAGGATTTCCTCTTTTTTTAAGGCTGAATGATATACCACAACTTCTTTATCCACGCATCTATTGATGGACACTTAGGCTGTTTCCATGTCTTGGCTATTGTAAATAAATGCTGCTATAAAGATGGGGGTGCAGATATCTTTTTGAGTTTCCTTTGGATATATTCCCCGAGACAGAATTCCTGGATCACATATACTGTTAATTTTTGAAGGCCCTCCATACAGTTTTCCATAGTAGTTGTGCCAATAAATTATAAAAACTTCCTCAAACAGTGCACAAGTTTCCCTTTTCTACACATTGATGACAAAATCTCTTGTCTTTTTGATGATGACCATTATCTAATAGACATGAGGTGTTATCTCATTGTAGTTTTAACTTGCATTTCCTTAATGACTAGTAATGTTGAGCATCTTTTCACGTACCCTGTTGGTCTTTCATATATCTTCTTCGGAAAATTTCTATTCAGGTCTTTTGTCCATTGTTCAGTTGGGTTATTTGTTTTGGTTTTGTTTGGTTTTTTTGTTTGTTTGTTTTTTGCTGTTGAGTTATATGAATTCTTTATGTATTTTGGATATTAACCCCTTATTTGATAAATGGTTTGCAAATGTTTTCCCGTTCTGTAAGTTGTCTTTTCACTTTGTTGATGTCTTTCCTGCCGTGTAGAAGGTTTTAGTTGGATGTAGTCCCACTTATTCATTTTTTATTTTGTTGCTTGTGCTTTAGGTGTCATATCCAAAAAATCATTACCAAGGCCCATGTAAAGGAGCTTTATTCCTATGTTTTCTTTTAGAAGTTACATAATTTCAGGTCTTACATTTAAGTCTTTAGTTCAAGTTACTGTTTGTGCATGGTATAACACATGGGTTGAGTTTCATTCTTTTACATGTAAATATCCAATTACCCCAGCATCATTTATTGAAAAGACTGTCTTTTCTCTATTGAATATTTTTGGTTCCCCTGTCAAATATTAGTTGACTACACATGCTTAGGTTGGTCTCTTGACTCTATTCCTTTGATCTGTTTGTTTTTATGTCAGTACTATACTGTCTTGATAACTGTGGCCTTACAGCATAGCTTAAAATCAGAAAGTATGAGGCCCCCTGCTATTTCTTCTTTCTCAGGATTTTTTTTGTGTGTGTGTGTGTGTGTGTGGCTATTCAAGGTCTTCTGTGGCTCCATACAAAACTTAGAAGTGTTTTTTCTAGTTCTGTAGAAAAAAAAAAACCATTGAGATCTTGATTGGCATTGCATTAAATCTATGGACAACTTTTGGTAGTACTGACCTTTCGACAATAATAATTCTTCTAATCCATGAACACAGAATGCCTTTCCATGTACTTATGTCTTCTTCAATAACTTTCATTAATATCATGTAGTTTCCAGAGTAGAGATCTTTCACTTCCTTAGTTAAATTTATTCCTAAGTATTTTTTTGTTCCTTATGCTATTGTGAATGGGAAAGATTTCTTTCTTTTTCAAAAAAATTGTTGTTAGTGTATAGAAACACTACTGATTTTTGTATGTTAATTTTGTATCCATAAATTTAATAAATTCAGTAATTAGATCTTAGTTTTTTACTTGAGTCTCTAGGATTTTCTGTATATGAAATCATGTCATCTGTAAACAGGAACAATTTTACTTTTTTCTTTAGAGTCTTGATACCTTTTATATCTTTTCCTTGTTTGAATGCTCTAGCTAGGACTTCTAGTACTATGTTGAATAGGAGTGGAATAGGCACCCTTGTCTTGTTCCTGATATTAAAGAAAGGTTTCAATCTTTCAATATTGAGTATGATGTTAGCTGTTGACTTACAATATATGGACTTTATTATGTTGAGATATGTTCTTTCTATGCATAATTTGTCAAAAATTTTTATCATGAATAGATGTTGAATTTCGTCAAATGCTTTCTGTGTGCCTATTGAGATGATCATATGGTTCTTTTCTTTCATTCTTTTAATGTGATGTATCACACTAATTGATTTGTGTATTTGTTGAACCATCTTGCAATCCCAGGGATAAATCCCACTTGGTCATGGTGTAAGATCCTTTTACTGCATTGCTGAATTTGGTCTGCTAGTATTCTACTGCGAATTTTTACATCTGTATTCATCAGGGATATTGACCTATAGTTTTCTCTTTTAGCAGTTTCCTTTTCTGGTTTTGGTACCAGAACACTGCTGGTACTGTCGACTGAATTTGGGAGTGTTCCCTTCTGTTAGATCTTTTGGAAGAGTTTGAGAATTGGTGTTAATTCTTTATATGTTTGGTAAAATTCACCAATGAAGCCATCTGCTCCTGGGCTTTTCTTCCATGGCAGAGTTTTGATTACTGATTCAATCTCCTTACTAGTAATTGACCTATTCAGATTTTGTATTTCTTCCTGATTCAGTCTTGGTAAACCATATATTTGTAAGAATTTTTTTCTGTTTCTTTCAGGTTGTCTAGTTTGTTGGCATAGAGTTGTTCAAAGTAGCTTTGTATGATTCTTTCAATTTCTGTGATATCCACTGGAGTGTTTCCTTCCCCATTTATAATTTAGTTGATTTGGGTACTTTCTCTTATTCTTGGTTAGTATAGGTAAGGGTTTGTCAATTTTGTTTTTCTTTTCACAGAACCATTTCTTAGTTTCATTAATCTTTTCTATTGCTTTTCTGTTCTTTGTCTCATTTATTTTTAATCTTTATTTCCCTTCTTCTGCTAACTTTGGGCTCAGTTTGTTCTTTTTCTAGTTTCTTAAGGCATAAGATTAGATTGTTTATTTGGGATCTTTCTTGCTTCTTAATGTAGGTGTTTACTGCTATGAGCTTCCCACTTAGAAGTGTTTTTGCTGCATTTCCTAAGTTCTTGTATGTTGTGTCTCCATTTTCAATTGTCTCAAGAAACCTTTTCTATCTCTTTCATTTCTTCTTTGACTCACTGTTGTTCAAGAAAGTGTTTTCAATTTCCATGTGTTCACCAATTTTCCAATTTTTGTCCTGTTATTAATTTCTACTTTCATCCCAATGTTGTCAGAGAAGATAATGGATATAATTTCGATCTCCTTGAATTTACTAAGACTTCTTTGGTGGCCTAACATATGATTTATCCTTAAAAAACTTCCATGTGCACTTGAGAAGAATCTATATTCTGCTGTTGTTGAAGAATATTTTCTGTTTATGTCTGTTTGGTCCATTGGTCCACAGCGCTTTTCAAATGGGCTGTTTCCTTATTTATTTTCTGCCTAGATGATCTATCTATTGTTGAGGTACTTCAAACCCTAAATATCACTGCATTACTGTTTGTCTCTCTTTTTAGTTCTGTTAATTTTTGTTTTATATATTTAGGTACTCGCTGGGTGCATATTTAAAATTATTATATCTTTTAGATTTATTGACCCCTTTATTGTTATATGATGACTTCTCTGTCTCTTTTTTTACCATTTTTAGTTTAGTCTATTTTGCCTGATATAACTACCCCTGCATTTATTTGGTTACTGTTTGCTTGAAATGTCTTTTTCATCTCCTCACTCTCAGTCTGTGTGTGTCTTTAAGGCTAAAGTGAATCTCTTCTGGGCAACATACTACTGAATTTAGGTTTGTTTGTTTTAAACCATTCAGCCATTCTTTGTCTTTTAATTATAGAGTTTAATCCATTTACATTTGAAGTAATTATTGATAGGTAAGGGCTTACTATTGCCATTTTGTTAATTGTTTTCTGATTGTACTGTAGCTCCCCTGTCCCAAGTTTCTTATCCTATTGTCTTTTGTTGTGATTTGATGTCTTTTGGTATTGGTATCTTTCACTACTTTATCATATTCTTTTGTGTAATTACTACAAGATTTTCCTTTGTGGTTACTATGAAGCTAATATAAAATATTTTAAATTTGTAAGCTGATAACAACTTAATTTCAATAGAATTTGTAAACTTTACACTTTTACTTCTCACATTTTAAGTTCTTTCTATTACAATGTACATGTTTTTTATATTAACTAATAACAGATCATTAGAGTTATGATTATTTTTGTTACATTCTTTTTTTTAACTTTCAAATTAGAGTTGTAAATGAGTTATGTACCCACCAATACCATGTTGCAGAATCTAACTATAACTATAAATTTACCAATGCCAGTGACATTTATACTATCTTTTTATGTTTTTATGATGTTAATTAGCATCTTTTACTCCTACTCAAAAACAAAACAAAACAAAAAGAAAAACCCTCCCTTTAAGCATTTCTCGTAAGGTAGATCTGGTGGTAATGAACTCCCTCAATTTTATTTGTTTAAGAAAGTCTTTATACCTTCATAGTTTCCAAAGGACAACTTCATTGGGTATGTCACTGGTTGACAAGTATTTTCTTTCAATATTTTGAATATGTCACTTCATTCTCTCCTGACCTAAAAAGTCTTTGTTGAAAAATCTGCCCACAGTTTATGGAGGTTCCCTCGTGTGTAACTTCTCTGTTTTCTCTCACTGCTCTTAAAATTCTTTGTCTTTGATTTTGACTTTTGACTTTTCTTTGATATTGAATTTTGATAATTTAATTATAATGTGTTTCTCCATAGCCCTATTCTGGTTTAACCTATTTGGGTTTCTTTGGGCTTATGGATCTGGATATTCATTTCTCTTCTAGGTTCAGAATGTTTTTTTCCATTATTGCTTTAAATACTCTTTTTTTTTTTTTTTAAAGATTTTATTTATTTATTTGACAGAGATAGAGACAGCCAGCGAGAGAGGGAACACAAGCAGGGGGAGNTACCCACCAATACCATGTTGCAGAATCTAACTATAACTATAAATTTACCAATGCCAGTGACATTTATACTATCTTTTTATGTTTTTATGATGTTAATTAGCATCTTTTACTCCTACTCAAAAACAAAACAAAACAAAAAGAAAAACCCTCCCGTTAAGCATTTCTCCTAAGGTAGATCTGGTGGTAATGAACTCCCTCAATTTTATTTGTTTAAGAAAGTCTTTATACCTTCATAGTTTCCAAAGGACAACTTCATTGGGTATGTCACTGGTTGACAAGTATTTTCTTTCAATATTTTGAATATGTCACTTCATTCTCTCCTGACCTAAAAAGTCTTTGTTGAAAAATCTGCCCACAGTTTATGGAGGTTCCCTCGTGTGTAACTTCTCTGTTTTCTCTCACTGCTCTTAAAATTCTTTGTCTTTGATTTCGACTTTTGACTTTTCTTTGATATTGAATTTTGATAATTTAATTATAATGTGTTTCTCCATAGCCCTATTCTGGTTTAACCTATTTGGGTTTCTTTGGGCTTATGGATCTGGATACTCATTTCTCTTCTAGGTTCAGAATGTTTTTTTCCATTATTGCTTTAAATACTCTTGGTCCCTTTCTCCTTCTCTTTTCCTTCTGAAATTCTCATTATGTGAATATATTTTCTTTTCATTATGTCCCATAATTCCCATAGGCTTTCTTCATTCTTTTTCATATTCTTTTTTTTTTTCTTTTTGCTCTTCTGACTGGGTAATTTCTAATGTCCTATCCTCCAGGTCACTGATTCTTTCTTCTGCATGGTTGAGTCTATTTTTGAAAACGCTCTATTGAATTTTTCTTCAGTTATTGAATTTTTTCAACCATACAATTTCTGGGGGGATTTTGGTCTGGTTGATTTCTTGAGTTTTTTTGTTGCTGGTGGTGGTTTTGTTGTTGTTGTTGTTTTATGTTTACTATTTCTTTGCCAAATTGCTTGTTTTCTCACTCATGCATTGTAGTCCTAATTTTGCTTAGTTATCTGTCTGGGTTTTCTTGTAGTTCGCTAATTTTTTTTTTAATGAATTCTTTGGGGCACCTGGGTGGCTCAGTCTGTTAAATGTCTGCCTTTGGCTCAGGTCATGATCCCAGGGTCCTGGGATTGAGCCCCATGTTGGGCTCCCTGCTCAGGGGGGATCCTGCTTCTCACTTTCCCTCCACTGCTTCCCCTGCTTGTGCTCTCTCTCTGTCAAATAAATAAATAAATAAAATCTTTAAAAAAAATAAATAAAATGAATTCTTTGACAGTTCATATATCTCCATCTCTTTAGGGTCAGTTACTGGAGCTTTACTAATTTCCTCTTGTATGTCATATTTACATGATTTTTTATGATCCTTGATTCCTTACAATGGACTCTGAGCATTTGAGTAATTGGACTCTTCCTCCAGACATGACAGGTTTGTTTTAGCAGAGATGATTCTTCACCAAACAGCTCAGTTTGGGTTTCTGGGTGCGTCTGCTGGTAATGTCCTTGGGCAGGTGGGGCCTGCTATTATGGTCTATTTTTGGGGGAGGCAATTATTCAAGCTCTGAGGAGAGGAATGGTGGGTGTGCCACTGGCTGAGAACAGTTGGATAGGATTGCTGGCTTGCTTCCCTACCCAAGTGAGGCTGTAGGATCGGCTCCACCACTGCCTGGATTCTCCAGTCAGACTTACTAAAAGGTAGGGACTGGGTACTATATTCAGCAGTAGATGAGGCTATGAATTAGCTTCCCTGCCCCTGGCAGGGCATCAGGATGGGACCCAGAGTCCATACAACTCATTGATGACCCAAATCAGACCAGAGTGTACACTGAATTCCCTGGTCAGGTGAGGCCATTAGTTTTGCTCTGCAGATTGGGGAAGCCGCAGGCTATGCTTTCTGTTCAAGTGCCACTGTACATAGGGCTGTTGCATGGGTGATGCAGCTTCCCCATGTGCTCTGGTTAGGTTCCCTGGTCCAACACACTGAAGGCTGTATTCAGCAATTAGTGGGGCTATCAGTTGGATTCCCTACCCAGGTGCCATGAGAGAAGCAGCTCTAAAGTCAGTAGAGCTCTTTGTTTGTTGTATTAACTCAAGATGACCCACAACCCAAGCTCCCTGACTGAACAGGACAATTGGCTTTGTTCTATAAACTCTCAGCTCTCCCTGCATGCCTCTCAGCTCAAGTGCTAGTGAACCACATAGTTTCCAAAAGTTCTCTCTAGCCCTTCTGGTCAGATGGGACAAGACAATACTCTCCATAGTGGGCAGGGTGGTCTCAGCTCCCTTGCCTGGCAAGAAGGGAGAGGGCCCACTTCAGGTTAATCCCAGATCCCCAAATAGGCTCTCTGTCTGGTAGGCCAGGATTCTCAGCCCTGGCTATGATTTAATCCTCTCTGCCTGTGTGTAACTCAGGAACTCTCCACACCCTGTATTGGCTTTGCTATTAATGGAGGATAGTTGGAAGAAAGCAGGCAGGGGCAAGGGGTCCCCATTCTAAGAGGAAATTACCCTTAAAAGGAAAAAGAACCCACCCTGTTATTCTACACCACCCTGAAAGGAGCCCTCCACCCTTTGCCATGTGAACAACTACCTGATAGGTACATAAGCACATGGACAAAAACCTGATTGGGTGATAGGTGGAGGGTTAATCAGATTAAAATAACCCATCAACATTCTTATAAAAACCCCCAAACTTAGAAACTCCAACNTGACTTTTGACTTTTCTTTGATATTGAATTTTGATAATTTAATTATAATGTGTTTCTCCATAGCCCTATTCTGGTTTAACCTATTTGGGTTTCTTTGGGCTTATGGATCTGGATATTCATTTCTCTTCTAGGTTCAGAATGTTTTTTTCCATTATTGCTTTAAATACTCTTGGTCCCTTTCTCCTTCTCTTTTCCTTCTGAAATTCTCATTATGTGAATATATTTTCTTTTCATTATGTCCCATAATTCCCATAGGCTTTCTTCATTCTTTTTCATATTCTTTTTTTTTTTCTTTTTGCTCTTCTGACTGGGTAATTTCTAATGTCCTATCCTCCAGGTCACTGATTCTTTCTTCTGCATGGTTGAGTCTATTTTTGAAAACGCTCTATTGAATTTTTCTTCAGTTATTGAATTTTTTCAACCATACAATTTCTGGGGGGATTTTGGTCTGGTTGATTTCTTGAGTTTTTTTGTTGCTGGTGGTGGTTTTGTTGTTGTTGTTGTTTTATGTTTACTATTTCTTTGCCAAATTGCTTGTTTTCTCACTCATGCATTGTAGTCCTAATTTTGCTTAGTTATCTGTCTGGGTTTTCTTGTAGTTCGCTAATTTTTTTTTTAATGAATTCTTTGGGGCACCTGGGTGGCTCAGTCTGTTAAATGTCTGCCTTTGGCTCAGGTCATGATCCCAGGGTCCTGGGATTGAGCCCCATGTTGGGCTCCCTGCTCAGGGGGGATCCTGCTTCTCACTTTCCCTCCACTGCTTCCCCTGCTTGTGCTCTCTCTCTGTCAAATAAATAAATAAATAAAATCTTTAAAAAAAATAAATAAAATGAATTCTTTGACAGTTCATATATCTCCATCTCTTTAGGGTCAGTTACTGGAGCTTTACTAATTTCCTCTTGTATGTCATATTTACATGATTTTTTATGATCCTTGATTCCTTACAATGGACTCTGAGCATTTGAGTAATTGGACTCTTCCTCCAGACATGACAGGTTTGTTTTAGCAGAGATGATTCTTCACCAAACAGCTCAGTTTGGGTTTCTGGGTGCGTCTGCTGGTAATGTCCTTGGGCAGGTGGGGCCTGCTATTATGGTCTATTTTTGGGGGAGGCAATTATTCAAGCTCTGAGGAGAGGAATGGTGGGTGTGCCACTGGCTGAGAACAGTTGGATAGGATTGCTGGCTTGCTTCCCTACCCAAGTGAGGCTGTAGGATCGGCTCCACCACTGCCTGGATTCTCCAGTCAGACTTACTAAAAGGTAGGGACTGGGTACTATATTCAGCAGTAGATGAGGCTATGAATTAGCTTCCCTGCCCCTGGCAGGGCATCAGGATGGGACCCAGAGTCCATACAACTCATTGATGACCCAAATCAGACCAGAGTGTACACTGAATTCCCTGGTCAGGTGAGGCCATTAGTTTTGCTCTGCAGATTGGGGAAGCCGCAGGCTATGCTTTCTGTTCAAGTGCCACTGTACATAGGGCTGTTGCATGGGTGATGCAGCTTCCCCATGTGCTCTGGTTAGGTTCCCTGGTCCAACACACTGAAGGCTGTATTCAGCAATTAGTGGGGCTATCAGTTGGATTCCCTACCCAGGTGCCATGAGAGAAGCAGCTCTAAAGTCAGTAGAGCTCTTTGTTTGTTGTATTAACTCAAGATGACCCACAACCCAAGCTCCCTGACTGAACAGGACAATTGGCTTTGTTCTATAAACTCTCAGCTCTCCCTGCATGCCTCTCAGCTCAAGTGCTAGTGAACCACATAGTTTCCAAAAGTTCTCTCTAGCCCTTCTGGTCAGATGGGACAAGACAATACTCTCCATAGTGGGCAGGGTGGTCTCAGCTCCCTTGCCTGGCAAGAAGGGAGAGGGCCCACTTCAGGTTAATCCCAGATCCCCAAATAGGCTCTCTGTCTGGTAGGCCAGGATTCTCAGCCCTGGCTATGATTTAATCCTCTCTGCCTGTGTGTAACTCAGGAACTCTCCACACCCTGTATTGGCTTTGCTATTAATGGAGGATAGTTGGAAGAAAGCAGGCAGGGGCAAGGGGTCCCCATTCTAAGAGGAAATTACCCTTAAAAGGAAAAAGAACCCACCCTGTTATTCTACACCACCCTGAAAGGAGCCCTCCACCCTTTGCCATGTGAACAACTACCTGATAGGTACATAAGCACATGGACAAAAACCTGATTGGGTGATAGGTGGAGGGTTAATCAGATTAAAATAACCCATCAACATTCTTATAAAAACCCCCAAACTTAGAAACTCCAACGGCAACCCTCTTGGGCCCCCGCCCTCTATGGGAGTTTTGTACTACCATTTAATAAACTTTGCTTTGCTGCCCACCACTCTTCGTCTGGTCTACCTCTCCACTGTTTGAAGCTGTGTGACTAAGACCTGTGGGCACTAAAGAAAAAGAAATACTGAAACACTATGGTTGTGATCATATCTGTCTGCCCACCTCCTGGCTCAAGCGTCCCTGGGCCACACTGCTTCAAGGAGTTTTTCATAGCCTTTCTGGTCCAATAGGGCCAGAAGACACTCTCAACAGTGGGNTCCCATAGGCTTTCTTCATTCTTTTTCATATTCTTTTTTTTTTTCTTTTTGCTCTTCTGACTGGGTAATTTCTAATGTCCTATCCTCCAGGTCACTGATTCTTTCTTCTGCATGGTTGAGTCTATTTTTGAAAACGCTCTATTGAATTTTTCTTCAGTTATTGAATTTTTTCAACCATACAATTTCTGGGGGGATTTTGGTCTGGTTGATTTCTTGAGTTTTTTTGTTGCTGGTGGTGGTTTTGTTGTTGTTGTTGTTTTATGTTTACTATTTCTTTGCCAAATTGCTTGTTTTCTCACTCATGCATTGTAGTCCTAATTTTGCTTAGTTATCTGTCTGGGTTTTCTTGTAGTTCGCTAATTTTTTTTTTAATGAATTCTTTGGGGCACCTGGGTGGCTCAGTCTGTTAAATGTCTGCCTTTGGCTCAGGTCATGATCCCAGGGTCCTGGGATTGAGCCCCATGTTGGGCTCCCTGCTCAGGGGGGATCCTGCTTCTCACTTTCCCTCCACTGCTTCCCCTGCTTGTGCTCTCTCTCTGTCAAATAAATAAATAAATAAAATCTTTAAAAAAAATAAATAAAATGAATTCTTTGACAGTTCATATATCTCCATCTCTTTAGGGTCAGTTACTGGAGCTTTACTAATTTCCTCTTGTATGTCATATTTACATGATTTTTTATGATCCTTGATTCCTTACAATGGACTCTGAGCATTTGAGTAATTGGACTCTTCCTCCAGACATGACAGGTTTGTTTTAGCAGAGATGATTCTTCACCAAACAGCTCAGTTTGGGTTTCTGGGTGCGTCTGCTGGTAATGTCCTTGGGCAGGTGGGGCCTGCTATTATGGTCTATTTTTGGGGGAGGCAATTATTCAAGCTCTGAAGAGAGGAATGGTGGGTGTGCCACTGGCTGAGAACAGTTGGATAGGATTGCTGGCTTGCTTCCCTACCCAAGTGAGGCTGTAGGATCGGCTCCACCACTGCCTGGATTCTCCAGTCAGACTTACTAAAAGGTAGGGACTGGGTACTATATTCAGCAGTAGATGAGGCTATGAATTAGCTTCCCTGCCCCTGGCAGGGCATCAGGATGGGACCCAGAGTCCATACAACTCATTGATGACCCAAATCAGACCAGAGTGTACACTGAATTCCCTGGTCAGGTGAGGCCATTAGTTTTGCTCTGCAGATTGGGGAAGCCGCAGGCTATGCTTTCTGTTCAAGTGCCACTGTACATAGGGCTGTTGCATGGGTGATGCAGCTTCCCCATGTGCTCTGGTTAGGTTCCCTGGTCCAACACACTGAAGGCTGTATTCAGCAATTAGTGGGGCTATCAGTTGGATTCCCTACCCAGGTGCCATGAGAGAAGCAGCTCTAAAGTCAGTAGAGCTCTTTGTTTGTTGTATTAACTCAAGATGACCCACAACCCAAGCTCCCTGACTGAACAGGACAATTGGCTTTGTTCTATAAACTCTCAGCTCTCCCTGCATGCCTCTCAGCTCAAGTGCTAGTGAACCACATAGTTTCCAAAAGTTCTCTCTAGCCCTTCTGGTCAGATGGGACAAGACAATACTCTCCATAGTGGGCAGGGTGGTCTCAGCTCCCTTGCCTGGCAAGAAGGGAGAGGGCCCACTTCAGGTTAATCCCAGATCCCCAAATAGGCTCTCTGTCTGGTAGGCCAGGATTCTCAGCCCTGGCTATGATTTAATCCTCTCTGCCTGTGTGTAACTCAGGAACTCTCCACACCCTGTATTGGCTTTGCTATTAATGGAGGATAGTTGGAAGAAAGCAGGCAGGGGCAAGGGGTCCCCATTCTAAGAGGAAATTACCCTTAAAAGGAAAAAGAACCCACCCTGTTATTCTACACCACCCTGAAAGGAGCCCTCCACCCTTTGCCATGTGAACAACTACCTGATAGGTACATAAGCACATGGACAAAAACCTGATTGGGTGATAGGTGGAGGGTTAATCAGATTAAAATAACCCATCAACATTCTTATAAAAACCCCCAAACTTAGAAACTCCAACGGCAACCCTCTTGGGCCCCCGCCCTCTATGGGAGTTTTGTACTACCATTTAATAAACTTTGCTTTGCTGCCCACCACTCTTCGTCTGGTCTACCTCTCCACTGTTTGAAGCTGTGTGACTAAGACCTGTGGGCACTAAAGAAAAAGAAATACTGAAACACTATGGTTGTGATCATATCTGTCTGCCCACCTCCTGGCTCAAGCGTCCCTGGGCCACACTGCTTCAAGGAGTTTTTCATAGCCTTTCTGGTCCAATAGGGCCAGAAGACACTCTCAACAGTGGGTGGGGCTGTGATTTAGCTCCTTGCTTGGGCAAGGGCAAACAGGCTCCAGGGCCCATAAAATCAGGCAGATCTGCACCCCACTGAGTTCTCTGGTCAAAATAAGCCCTTTCCTTGGTTCCACAGATGAGCAAAGCTGCTGATTGGGATTAACACTTGGGCACTGCAGGTATGAACTTGGTTTGCCAAGATCTGTGTGCTGGTTGTTGCAAGTCCTCCCCCTTCTCCATCCCAGTCAGATCCCTGGTGGTTGAGACCCACAGATTCCACTGCAATCCCTATGGTATGAGGTCACATTAGTGGCTCCCACAAAGTGACCCACAATGCTGGGGGGCAGCTGGCTGTCCCTTCTGGATTCTCTTTTTCCAGTGGAAGAACCAAGGCTCAGAGAAGACCTTTCTGCATGGTGCAATGCTGGCATGGGGAAAGGGCAATGCAGTCAGCGTGTAGCCTCTTCTCANTCTGCATGGTTGAGTCTATTTTTGAAAACGCTCTATTGAATTTTTCTTCAGTTATTGAATTTTTTCAACCATACAATTTCTGGGGGGATTTTGGTCTGGTTGATTTCTTGAGTTTTTTTGTTGCTGGTGGTGGTTTTGTTGTTGTTGTTGTTTTATGTTTACTATTTCTTTGCCAAATTGCTTGTTTTCTCACTCATGCATTGTAGTCCTAATTTTGCTTAGTTATCTGTCTGGGTTTTCTTGTAGTTCGCTAATTTTTTTTTTAATGAATTCTTTGGGGCACCTGGGTGGCTCAGTCTGTTAAATGTCTGCCTTTGGCTCAGGTCATGATCCCAGGGTCCTGGGATTGAGCCCCATGTTGGGCTCCCTGCTCAGGGGGGATCCTGCTTCTCACTTTCCCTCCACTGCTTCCCCTGCTTGTGCTCTCTCTCTGTCAAATAAATAAATAAATAAAATCTTTAAAAAAAATAAATAAAATGAATTCTTTGACAGTTCATATATCTCCATCTCTTTAGGGTCAGTTACTGGAGCTTTACTAATTTCCTCTTGTATGTCATATTTACATGATTTTTTATGATCCTTGATTCCTTACAATGGACTCTGAGCATTTGAGTAATTGGACTCTTCCTCCAGACATGACAGGTTTGTTTTAGCAGAGATGATTCTTCACCAAACAGCTCAGTTTGGGTTTCTGGGTGCGTCTGCTGGTAATGTCCTTGGGCAGGTGGGGCCTGCTATTATGGTCTATTTTTGGGGGAGGCAATTATTCAAGCTCTGAAGAGAGGAATGGTGGGTGTGCCACTGGCTGAGAACAGTTGGATAGGATTGCTGGCTTGCTTCCCTACCCAAGTGAGGCTGTAGGATCGGCTCCACCACTGCCTGGATTCTCCAGTCAGACTTACTAAAAGGTAGGGACTGGGTACTATATTCAGCAGTAGATGAGGCTATGAATTAGCTTCCCTGCCCCTGGCAGGGCATCAGGATGGGACCCAGAGTCCATACAACTCATTGATGACCCAAATCAGACCAGAGTGTACACTGAATTCCCTGGTCAGGTGAGGCCATTAGTTTTGCTCTGCAGATTGGGGAAGCCGCAGGCTATGCTTTCTGTTCAAGTGCCACTGTACATAGGGCTGTTGCATGGGTGATGCAGCTTCCCCATGTGCTCTGGTTAGGTTCCCTGGTCCAACACACTGAAGGCTGTATTCAGCAATTAGTGGGGCTATCAGTTGGATTCCCTACCCAGGTGCCATGAGAGAAGCAGCTCTAAAGTCAGTAGAGCTCTTTGTTTGTTGTATTAACTCAAGATGACCCACAACCCAAGCTCCCTGACTGAACAGGACAATTGGCTTTGTTCTATAAACTCTCAGCTCTCCCTGCATGCCTCTCAGCTCAAGTGCTAGTGAACCACATAGTTTCCAAAAGTTCTCTCTAGCCCTTCTGGTCAGATGGGACAAGACAATACTCTCCATAGTGGGCAGGGTGGTCTCAGCTCCCTTGCCTGGCAAGAAGGGAGAGGGCCCACTTCAGGTTAATCCCAGATCCCCAAATAGGCTCTCTGTCTGGTAGGCCAGGATTCTCAGCCCTGGCTATGATTTAATCCTCTCTGCCTGTGTGTAACTCAGGAACTCTCCACACCCTGTATTGGCTTTGCTATTAATGGAGGATAGTTGGAAGAAAGCAGGCAGGGGCAAGGGGTCCCCATTCTAAGAGGAAATTACCCTTAAAAGGAAAAAGAACCCACCCTGTTATTCTACACCACCCTGAAAGGAGCCCTCCACCCTTTGCCATGTGAACAACTACCTGATAGGTACATAAGCACATGGACAAAAACCTGATTGGGTGATAGGTGGAGGGTTAATCAGATTAAAATAACCCATCAACATTCTTATAAAAACCCCCAAACTTAGAAACTCCAACGGCAACCCTCTTGGGCCCCCGCCCTCTATGGGAGTTTTGTACTACCATTTAATAAACTTTGCTTTGCTGCCCACCACTCTTCGTCTGGTCTACCTCTCCACTGTTTGAAGCTGTGTGACTAAGACCTGTGGGCACTAAAGAAAAAGAAATACTGAAACACTATGGTTGTGATCATATCTGTCTGCCCACCTCCTGGCTCAAGCGTCCCTGGGCCACACTGCTTCAAGGAGTTTTTCATAGCCTTTCTGGTCCAATAGGGCCAGAAGACACTCTCAACAGTGGGTGGGGCTGTGATTTAGCTCCTTGCTTGGGCAAGGGCAAACAGGCTCCAGGGCCCATAAAATCAGGCAGATCTGCACCCCACTGAGTTCTCTGGTCAAAATAAGCCCTTTCCTTGGTTCCACAGATGAGCAAAGCTGCTGATTGGGATTAACACTTGGGCACTGCAGGTATGAACTTGGTTTGCCAAGATCTGTGTGCTGGTTGTTGCAAGTCCTCCCCCTTCTCCATCCCAGTCAGATCCCCGGTGGTTGAGACCCACAGATTCCACTGCAATCCCTATGGTATGAGGTCACATTAGTGGCTCCCACAAAGTGACCCACAATGCTGGGGGGCAGCTGGCTGTCCCTTCTGGATTCTCTTTTTCCAGTGGAAGAACCAAGGCTCAGAGAAGACCTTTCTGCATGGTGCAATGCTGGCATGGGGAAAGGGCAATGCAGTCAGCGTGTAGCCTCTTCTCATATTCCTTTAATGCATTCTGTCTTGGTCTCTGTGGTGCTGGTGGGGTGGGGGGTGCTTCAGTCTCACTCCAGTGTTCTAAGGTTTTCTCGAGGTATCTTGTTCCTTAAATAGTTGTTCATTCCTCTTATGACTAGAAGTCAAGTCACTAACAACNTTATTCCTTTAATGCATTCTGTCTTGGTCTCTGTGGTGCTGGTGGGGTGGGGGGGTGCTTCAGTCTCACTCCAGTGTTCTAGGATTTTCTCGAGGTATCTTGTTCCTTAAATAGTTGTTCATTCCTCTTATGACTAGAAGTCAAGTCACTAACAACCTATGCACCCGTCTTGGTGACATTACTTGCCCCCTTCATTTTAAAGGGCCTTGTACACTGTCAGATTATACCAATTTTCATTTCAGAGAATTTATATTTTTGGAGTGTGGATTTTAGAGCTGATCTAGGGACTATTCAATGGGCACTGTGGAAGCAGAAATGACAGAACTATTCAAAAAAAGACACTAGAATCCTAAGTTTTCCCTAAAATATCCCCCATTCCTTCAGTAGCAGGTTTCTCAAAATGCTCCATCCTGCAGTACAGTGGATTTCAATAATACATCTATCCTCTGTGGTTTACTGCACAATTCCTTCAGCATATCACAATGCTGCCTGCCTTGTGCCTTCAAGATAGTTAGTTCATTCATTCATTTACTCATTCATTCACTGGGCATGTATTAACATATGCCTGACCTAAACAATCATACATATCAACAATTTGGAGCAAACAGAGCAATCATTCAAACTTGGGTCCTTCTCATCTCAATAGGAATTATATTTCAGCTAAAAATCATCTAATTCATAAGAAAGCCTAAGTAGACTCTTTAGTGTGCCTTGAGGTGCTAGAAGGAATTGGAGTTTGGGAGGAATCACACTACTTTTGTTGGATCCTATCTTTACTAGCTCGCAGAAATTCAATGAGTTCCTTGAATTCTACTGTGTGGTCTGCTGCAATCACCATGCTTAACTCCTTGCATATGCACTACCACTTAATTTCCACAAAAATCCTGAGCAGCAGTGATCAAGTTTTCACAGTTCAAAATGACCCATTTTTTTACCCTTTACTTTGTGTTTTCCTGACCAAACTTTAGTCAAGTTTCTGTCTTTCCTACAGGCCCCCGATCTCTGCTTATCACCAAGTTTGAGCAAGCACTAAAAAAGCGAACTGTGCCCCCTTATCAGTTTCTCCTGAGAATCAGCTGACCACAGAGAAATACTTTCCTACCATACCCCAATGTTCATTTCCCCTTGTTTGCCTAACTTCCCCTCCAAAGATTTTGCTTATCTCTGCTTACCTCTCCTTTACCCTATCAAATAACACTTTTTTGTTTGATTTTGAGAAACTTGAAGATTTCTGAGATCACAGTGCTCTCCCTATTGTGATAGTCTTGCTTTCTAATTAAAGTCTCTCCCATCTAAGGCCAGATTTATATTTATTTGACAGTCATTATTATTATGACCATTTTACAGATGAAGAAGGTGAGGTTCACAGAGGTGGCCTGAGGCCACATGAGGTCACCTGAAGTAATAAATTATAAGACTAAGGGTTTATAGAGAGATGTATCTAAAAAAATAGTTACTTGACAAAATAAAGACAAACGTTTCCTACTTCACAATATTGCTGAAGGTGGGCTATAGATAAAACAGCCCAACTTGACAAAGGTCAGAGGACCAAGTTAAATCTGCTATAATAAATATAGGTAGGTCAATGAGTTTGAGACCAAGAAACAGGTTCCTTGGTACTTTTCAATATGTACAACAGATGATTAGGGTAGGGGACTGTTTCCTGGAACTGTGGCAGGAAGAGTAACCCAGATTGTCTTCATTTTCTTCTTCTCTCTTGGAGAGAGAGCTGACATGTCCTCAAATTACATGTGTAGATGATAACTGCAGACTGGAATGATGAAGGCATCTGAAACTTCCCACAGGTAAAGTGTAAACTCAAAGCATCATAATAAATAATAATAATGATTTACCCTTCATGTGAATTGTAATGCCATTGATGCCAAATTAACATAGGCCCTTGCAGAGAATGCAAATGAAATCTCTATAAGATGTCAACAAGGCTTTGGGCAAAGGATGGATTGAGAAGCAGCCAGAAGGGGAAAGACAGGTGGTCTATTGGGGGATGGGAATGAAAGGAACAGGCCTGGGGCAAATGTATTCTGGAAATTTTATAAATTTTAAAGTAAAATGTTTATTCCAATTCAAACACTTTCCTTAAAGTGATGACATTCACAAAGGCTTCACTGTATATTCTTACAATTCTAAGCATAGAAATCATACATAAATTCAAAGAAGCAAAGTTATCATTCACATGGGTTTTATTTCCACAGATTAAAACATTACTTTATTCTATAAAACCAAGGTAGAGTGGGAAATGGTTCTGGGCCATTTGCCTTCAGTCAGCATTATTGAAATAAATGATTCACTAATTGAGCACTTCTATATGACAGGAACTGTGCCAATGCTGGGACCACAAACCTGGACAGGACAAGTCTCAAGGAACTCATATTCTTACTTGTTCTGTTTATTGTCTCTACTTCTAGCATTTTCTACTCCAAGCCCAAATGTATTTCTTAGCCCATCTCCTTCTCACGATCCANCCTATGCACCCGTCTTGGTGACATTACTTGCCCCCTTCATTTTAAAGGGCCTTGTACACTGTCCGATCATACCAATTTTCATTTCAGAGAATTTATATTTTTGGAGTGTGGATTTTAGAGCTGATCTAGGGACTATTCAATGGGCACTGTGGAAGCAGAAATGACAGAACTATTCAAAAAAAGACACTAGAATCCTAAGTTTTCCCTAAAATATCCCCCATTCCTTCAGTAGCACGTTTCTCAAAATGCTCCATCCTGCAGTACAGTGGATTTCAATAATACATCTATCCTCTGTGGTTTACTGCACAATTCCTTCAGCATATCACAATGCTGCCTGCCTTGTGCTTTCAAGATAGTTAGTTCATTCATTCATTTACTCATTCATTCACTGGGCATGTATTAACATATGCCTGACCTAAACAATCATACATATCAACAATTTGGAGCAAACAGAGCAATCATTCAAACTTGGGTCCTTCTCATCTCAATAGGAATTATATTTCAGCTAAAAATCATCTAATTCATAAGAAAGCCTAAGTAGACTCTTTAGTGTGCCTTGAGGTGCTAGAAGGAATTGGAGTTTGGGAGGAATCACACTACTTTTGTTGGATCCTATCTTTACTAGCTCGCAGAAATTCAATGAGTTCCTTGAATTCTACTGTGTGGTCTGCTGCAATCACCATGCTTAACTCCTTGCATATGCACTACCACTTAATTTCCACAAAAATCCTGAGCAGCAGTGATCAAGTTTTCACAGTTCAAAATGACCCATTTTTTTACCCTTTACTTTGTGTTTTCCTGACCAAACTTTAGTCAAGTTTCTGTCTTTCCTACAGGCCCCCGATCTCTGCTTATCACCAAGTTTGAGCAAGCACTAAAAAAGCGAACTGTGCCCCCTTATCAGTTTCTCCTGAGAATCAGCTGACCACAGAGAAATACTTTCCTACCATACCCCAATGTTCATTTCCCCTTTTTTGCCTAACTTCCCCTCCAAAGATTTTGCTTATCTCTGCTTACCTCTCCTTTACCCTATCAAATAACACTTTTTTGTTTGATTTTGAGAAACTTGAAGATTTCTGAGATCACAGTGCTCTCCCTATTGTGATAGTCTTGCTTTCTAATTAAAGTCTCTCCCATCTAAGGTCAGATTTATATTTATTTGACAGTCATTATTATTATGACCATTTTACAGATGAAGAAGGTGAGGTTCACAGAGGTGGCCTGAGGCCACATGAGGTCACCTGAAGTAATAAATTATAAGACTAAGGGTTTATAGAGAGATGTATCTAAAAAAATAGTTACTTGACAAAATAAAGACAAACGTTTCCTACTTCACAATATTGCTGAAGGTGGGCTATAGATAAAACAGCCCAACTTGACAAAGGTCAGAGGACCAAGTTAAATCTGCTATGATAAATATAGGTAGGTCAATGAGTTTGAGACCAAGAAACAGGTTCCTTGGTACTTTTCAATATGTACAACAGATGATTAGGGTAGGGGACTGTTTCCTGGAACTGTGGCAGGAAGAGTAACCCAGATTGTCTTCATTTTCTTCTTCTCTCTTGGAGAGAGAGCTGACATGTCCTCAAATTACATGTGTAGATGATAACTGCAGACTGGACTGATGAAGGCATCTGAAACTTCCCACAGGTAAAGTGTAAACTCAAAGCATCATAATAAATAATAATAATGATTTACCCTTCATGTGAATTGTAATGCCATTGATGCCAAATTAACATAGGCCCTTGCAGAGAATGCAAATGAAATCTCTATAAGATGTCAACAAGGCTTTGGGCAAAGGATGGATTGAGAAGCAGCCAGAAGGGGAAAGACAGGTGGTCTATTGGGGGATGGGAATGAAAGGAACAGGCCTGGGGCAAATGTATTCTGGAAATTTTATAAATTTTAAAGTAAAATGTTTATTCCAATTCAAACACTTTCCTTAAAGTGATGACATTCACAAAGGCTTCACTGTATATTCTTACAATTCTAAGCATAGAAATCATACATAAATTCAAAGAAGCAAAGTTATCATTCACATGGGTTTTATTTCCACAGATTAAAACATTACTTTATTCTATAAAACCAAGGTAGAGTGGGAAATGGTTCTGGGCCATTTGCCTTCAGTCAGCATTATTGAAATAAATGATTCACTAATTGAGCACTTCTATATGACAGGAACTGTGCCAATGCTGGGACCACAAACCTGGACAGGACAAGTCTCAAGGAACTCATATTCTTACTTGTTCTGTTTATTGTCTCTACTTCTAGCATTTTCTACTCCAAGCCCAAATGTATTTCTTAGCCCATCTCCTTCTCACGATCCATCCTGGGCTACTCTCACTACTTTTTCTGGCTTCAAGCTACCTAACTGCTCATTCTCCAAACCATGCCGAACCCCTCCCTGGTAGGTGCCAACATGTGTTTTATACCAGGCCTGGAAAAGAAGCATTTTTTACTTATAATTGTATTGACATGTAACTGCTAAATAGGGGGTTTTAAGGAAGCACCAGGGTTAGAGCTGGAGGAACTAAACACTAGCTCACAAGTTTGAGATCCTGCATTTGGAAAAAGAATGAGGTATAGAAGCAAAATGGGGATAAGAACACAATGAAGTTAAGTGACTGTATCAAGGCAGGTGGTGGTAAATCTGCTACAGTTTTCAAGGTGGAATACATGCTTACTTTGAGACTGTCCTTTAGTGGTGCTGGTATATAGCGAACACACTACATGAAATACATCATGTTCTTCTTCTCAAACTCAGTACATGAGAAACAAATAAACAAATCAAAAAATGGGCAGAAGATATGAACAGACACTTTTCCAATGAAGGCATACAAATGGCTAACAGACATATGAAAAAATGTTCAAAATCATTAGCCATCAGGGCAATTCAAATCAAAACCACACTGAGATACTGCCTTACACCAGTTAGAATGGCAAAAATAGACAAGGCAAGAAACAACAATTGTTGGAGAGGATGTGGAGAAAGGGGATCCCTCCTACATTGTTGGTGGGAATGCAAGTTGGTACAGCCACTCTGGAAAACAGTGTGGAGGTCCCTTAAAAAGTTAAAAATTGAACTACCCTATGACCCAGCCATTGCACTACTGGGTGTTTACCCCAAAGATACAGACGTAGTAAAGAGAAGGGCCATATGCACCCCAATGTTCATAGCTGCATTGTCCACAATAGCCAAATCATGGAAGGAGCCGAGATGCCCTTCAACAGATGACTGGATTAAGAAGCTGTGGTCCATATATACAATGGAATATTACTCAGCTATCAGAAAGAACGAATTCTCAACATTTGCTGCAACATGGACGGCACTGGAGGAGATAATGCTAAGTGAAATAAGTCAAGCAGAGAAAGACAATTATCATATGATTTCTCTCATCTATGGAACATAAGAACTAGGA